>NW_028187416.1:0-34119 GCF_964204655.1 Triturus cristatus
GATGAAAGCCACAAGAGGGCGACTTATATGTGGATTCCAGGGTTTAGGGCTCAGGGCAAGTGTGTGGGAATTGGGATAAGGGTGGAAGGGTTGTTGTGAGTGTTTAGGGGTGAGAGTGAGGGTGGAAGGCTTGTGTTTTAGGGCTGGGGATTAGGGCTTAGGGCCAGGCTTTAGGGTTCGGGGCTCCCTGCTAGGGCTTAGGGCTGCGGGCTAGGGCTGCAGGCTCGGGGATTAGGGCTTAGGGCCAGGCTTTAGGGTTCGGGACTGGGTTTCAGGGTTTAGGGCAGGGAAGGAGGGTAGTTTGTAGGACTGGAGACTAGGGTTTAGGGTTCGTGTGTAAGACTAGGCTTTAGGGTTTAGGGCTGGGATGTTAGGGCTTAGAGCTGGGACGTAGGGCTTAGGGCTCAGGACGGGTCTTTAGGGCTCCGGACTAGGGTTTGGGGCTTGGGAATAGGGTTTAAGGCTGGGGACTAGGGTATGAGGGTAGGGTTGAGGCTTGTTTCTAGGGTTTAGGGGAGTGTGCGTCGTTGCGGTTAGGTGTTTAGGGTTCAGAGGAGTGTGTAGGGTTAGGAGGTAGGGTTGGGGAGGTGTCTAGGGTTAGGAGGTAGGGTTGGGAAGGTGTCTAGGGCTTAGGGTTGGAATTGCTAGGGTTTCCCCGAGTCTAGGGCTCAGGGCTCGATTCAGTTTCGCCAATATTGGTGTTTTGGAAGGGTTTGTGTTGGTCTGGCTGGGTTGGGGTTGGTCCGATTTGGCTGGATTTGGTTTGGACTTGTGTGGTTTGGTGTTGGGAAGGTTTTCCAGTGGTTTGGCAAAAATCGATCCAGATTTGGCTGATTTTGGGGTGATTTTGCGTGTTTGCGGGGGGCGCGTGTTTGCCGCAAAAGTCGTACCCCTTCCACTGGATGGATTTGTGTAATTCTTGCTGAGATTCTTCATAATCGCTGGAACTAATGTCCCAGTGAGTTTCAAGAGGATCGAAGTAGGGGAAGTGCGAAAAAAGCACTTTTTGAGTGATGGCCTGAATCGCCATGTTATCCAATGGGCGTTTTTGGGGTGGTGGAGAAGTGGTTTTAAGGGTGTTCCACTTGCTCCAGAGGAACGGGGCTGCTGTGAGTGGTAGGGAGGGGGAATTCATGGGTGTGCAGGAAGATTGGGAGGAATCGATCGATGGGAAGGGTGTTTTTCGTGAAAGTCGAGGAAGGAAGGAGCTGCCATAGGAGCCCATGTTAAATGTGAGTGTTTACATGTTTTTGGGGTTCGATTGCAGGGTGTTCCAGGTGGTTCCAAGTGGATGTAGTTAGCTGGGATCAGAGGTGGGAAAGTCTAATTTTGTTTGCAAGTGTTTTGAAGAAAATTCATGGAGGGGAAGGGGTGTTTTGGGCCTAGTTTGAAAGTGCATTTTGGACGCGACTTTAGGCCTTATGCGAGGTCGCGGTAATGCACGTTTTTGGGGTGGTATGTTGGGGTGTTCTAGGTTTTTGGGAAGGAGTTTAGGGGTGTGGGAGCAATGTTGGGAATGTCTAGTTTCTGGGAAAAATAGCAGTTTGGTTGTAGGTGGAGGGGAAAGGGTACTTTTGGCCTGTTTTGTAAGTGTACTTTCGTGCCATTGGCTAACATTGGCTGGCCCAGAGGTCGCGGTAATGCGGTTGTTTGGGAGGGTATTTTGGGGTGTTCCCTATTTTTGGGAATGTGTTTAAGGGGTTGGGAGGTATGTTGGGAATGTCTAGTTATTGAGAAAAATAGTAGTTTGCTCGTAGGTTGAGGGGAAATGCGAATTTGGGCCTGTTTTCAAGGTGCACTTTCGTGCCATTGGCTAACATTGCCGGTACTGCGTTATTGCAGATGAAAGCCACAAGAGGGCGACTTATATGTGGATTCCAGGGTTTAGGGCTCAGGGCAAGTGTGTGGGAATTGGGATAAGGGTGGAAGGGTTGTTGTGAGTGTTTAGGGGTGAGAGTGAGGGTGGAAGGCTTGTGTTTTAGGGCTGGGGATTAGGGCTTAGGGCCAGGCTTTAGGGTTCGGGGCTCCCTGCTAGGGCTTAGGGCTGCGGGCTAGGGCTGCAGGCTCGGGGATTAGGGCTTAGGGCCAGGCTTTAGGGTTCGGGACTGGGTTTCAGGGTTTAGGGCAGGGAAGGAGGGTAGTTTGTAGGACTGGAGACTAGGGTTTAGGGTTCGTGTGTAAGACTAGGCTTTAGGGTTTAGGGCTGGGATGTTAGGGCTTAGAGCTGGGACGTAGGGCTTAGGGCTCAGGACGGGTCTTTAGGGCTCCGGACTAGGGTTTGGGGCTTGGGAATAGGGTTTAAGGCTGGGGACTAGGGTATGAGGGTAGGGTTGAGGCTTGTTTCTAGGGTTTAGGGGAGTGTGCGTCGTTGCGGTTAGGTGTTTAGGGTTCAGAGGAGTGTGTAGGGTTAGGAGGTAGGGTTGGGGAGGTGTCTAGGGTTAGGAGGTAGGGTTGGGAAGGTGTCTAGGGCTTAGGGTTGGAATTGCTAGGGTTTCCCCGAGTCTAGGGCTCAGGGCTCGATTCAGTTTCGCCAATATTGGTGTTTTGGAAGGGTTTGTGTTGGTCTGGCTGGGTTGGGGTTGGTCCGATTTGGCTGGATTTGGTTTGGACTTGTGTGGTTTGGTGTTGGGAAGGTTTTCCAGTGGTTTGGCAAAAATCGATCCAGATTTGGCTGATTTTGGGGTGATTTTGCGTGTTTGCGGGGGGCGCGTGTTTGCCGCAAAAGTCGTACCCCTTCCACTGGATGGATTTGTGTAATTCTTGCTGAGATTCTTCATAATCGCTGGAACTAATGTCCCAGTGAGTTTCAAGAGGATCGAAGTAGGGGAAGTGCGAAAAAAGCACTTTTTGAGTGATGGCCTGAATCGCCATGTTATCCAATGGGCGTTTTTGGGGTGGTGGAGAAGTGGTTTTAAGGGTGTTCCACTTGCTCCAGAGGAACGGGGCTGCTGTGAGTGGTAGGGAGGGGGAATTCATGGGTGTGCAGGAAGATTGGGAGGAATCGATCGATGGGAAGGGTGTTTTTCGTGAAAGTCGAGGAAGGAAGGAGCTGCCATAGGAGCCCATGTTAAATGTGAGTGTTTACATGTTTTTGGGGTTCGATTGCAGGGTGTTCCAGGTGGTTCCAAGTGGATGTAGTTAGCTGGGATCAGAGGTGGGAAAGTCTAATTTTGTTTGCAAGTGTTTTGAAGAAAATTCATGGAGGGGAAGGGGTGTTTTGGGCCTAGTTTGAAAGTGCATTTTGGACGCGACTTTAGGCCTTATGCGAGGTCGCGGTAATGCACGTTTTTGGGGTGGTATGTTGGGGTGTTCTAGGTTTTTGGGAAGGAGTTTAGGGGTGTGGGAGCAATGTTGGGAATGTCTAGTTTCTGGGAAAAATAGCAGTTTGGTTGTAGGTGGAGGGGAAAGGGTACTTTTGGCCTGTTTTGTAAGTGTACTTTCGTGCCATTGGCTAACATTGGCTGGCCCAGAGGTCGCGGTAATGCGGTTGTTTGGGAGGGTATTTTGGGGTGTTCCCTATTTTTGGGAATGTGTTTAAGGGGTTGGGAGGTATGTTGGGAATGTCTAGTTATTGAGAAAAATAGTAGTTTGCTCGTAGGTTGAGGGGAAATGCGAATTTGGGCCTGTTTTCAAGGTGCACTTTCGTGCCATTGGCTAACATTGCCGGTACTGCGTTATTGCAGATGAAAGCCACAAGAGGGCGACTTATATGTGGATTCCAGGGTTTAGGGCTCAGGGCAAGTGTGTGGGAATTGGGATAAGGGTGGAAGGGTTGTTGTGAGTGTTTAGGGGTGAGAGTGAGGGTGGAAGGCTTGTGTTTTAGGGCTGGGGATTAGGGCTTAGGGCCAGGCTTTAGGGTTCGGGGCTCCCTGCTAGGGCTTAGGGCTGCGGGCTAGGGCTGCAGGCTCGGGGATTAGGGCTTAGGGCCAGGCTTTAGGGTTCGGGACTGGGTTTCAGGGTTTAGGGCAGGGAAGGAGGGTAGTTTGTAGGACTGGAGACTAGGGTTTAGGGTTCGTGTGTAAGACTAGGCTTTAGGGTTTAGGGCTGGGATGTTAGGGCTTAGAGCTGGGACGTAGGGCTTAGGGCTCAGGACGGGTCTTTAGGGCTCCGGACTAGGGTTTGGGGCTTGGGAATAGGGTTTAAGGCTGGGGACTAGGGTATGAGGGTAGGGTTGAGGCTTGTTTCTAGGGTTTAGGGGAGTGTGCGTCGTTGCGGTTAGGTGTTTAGGGTTCAGAGGAGTGTGTAGGGTTAGGAGGTAGGGTTGGGGAGGTGTCTAGGGTTAGGAGGTAGGGTTGGGAAGGTGTCTAGGGCTTAGGGTTGGAATTGCTAGGGTTTCCCCGAGTCTAGGGCTCAGGGCTCGATTCAGTTTCGCCAATATTGGTGTTTTGGAAGGGTTTGTGTTGGTCTGGCTGGGTTGGGGTTGGTCCGATTTGGCTGGATTTGGTTTGGACTTGTGTGGTTTGGTGTTGGGAAGGTTTTCCAGTGGTTTGGCAAAAATCGATCCAGATTTGGCTGATTTTGGGGTGATTTTGCGTGTTTGCGGGGGGCGCGTGTTTGCCGCAAAAGTCGTACCCCTTCCACTGGATGGATTTGTGTAATTCTTGCTGAGATTCTTCATAATCGCTGGAACTAATGTCCCAGTGAGTTTCAAGAGGATCGAAGTAGGGGAAGTGCGAAAAAAGCACTTTTTGAGTGATGGCCTGAATCGCCATGTTATCCAATGGGCGTTTTTGGGGTGGTGGAGAAGTGGTTTTAAGGGTGTTCCACTTGCTCCAGAGGAACGGGGCTGCTGTGAGTGGTAGGGAGGGGGAATTCATGGGTGTGCAGGAAGATTGGGAGGAATCGATCGATGGGAAGGGTGTTTTTCGTGAAAGTCGAGGAAGGAAGGAGCTGCCATAGGAGCCCATGTTAAATGTGAGTGTTTACATGTTTTTGGGGTTCGATTGCAGGGTGTTCCAGGTGGTTCCAAGTGGATGTAGTTAGCTGGGATCAGAGGTGGGAAAGTCTAATTTTGTTTGCAAGTGTTTTGAAGAAAATTCATGGAGGGGAAGGGGTGTTTTGGGCCTAGTTTGAAAGTGCATTTTGGACGCGACTTTAGGCCTTATGCGAGGTCGCGGTAATGCACGTTTTTGGGGTGGTATGTTGGGGTGTTCTAGGTTTTTGGGAAGGAGTTTAGGGGTGTGGGAGCAATGTTGGGAATGTCTAGTTTCTGGGAAAAATAGCAGTTTGGTTGTAGGTGGAGGGGAAAGGGTACTTTTGGCCTGTTTTGTAAGTGTACTTTCGTGCCATTGGCTAACATTGGCTGGCCCAGAGGTCGCGGTAATGCGGTTGTTTGGGAGGGTATTTTGGGGTGTTCCCTATTTTTGGGAATGTGTTTAAGGGGTTGGGAGGTATGTTGGGAATGTCTAGTTATTGAGAAAAATAGTAGTTTGCTCGTAGGTTGAGGGGAAATGCGAATTTGGGCCTGTTTTCAAGGTGCACTTTCGTGCCATTGGCTAACATTGCCGGTACTGCGTTATTGCAGATGAAAGCCACAAGAGGGCGACTTATATGTGGATTCCAGGGTTTAGGGCTCAGGGCAAGTGTGTGGGAATTGGGATAAGGGTGGAAGGGTTGTTGTGAGTGTTTAGGGGTGAGAGTGAGGGTGGAAGGCTTGTGTTTTAGGGCTGGGGATTAGGGCTTAGGGCCAGGCTTTAGGGTTCGGGGCTCCCTGCTAGGGCTTAGGGCTGCGGGCTAGGGCTGCAGGCTCGGGGATTAGGGCTTAGGGCCAGGCTTTAGGGTTCGGGACTGGGTTTCAGGGTTTAGGGCAGGGAAGGAGGGTAGTTTGTAGGACTGGAGACTAGGGTTTAGGGTTCGTGTGTAAGACTAGGCTTTAGGGTTTAGGGCTGGGATGTTAGGGCTTAGAGCTGGGACGTAGGGCTTAGGGCTCAGGACGGGTCTTTAGGGCTCCGGACTAGGGTTTGGGGCTTGGGAATAGGGTTTAAGGCTGGGGACTAGGGTATGAGGGTAGGGTTGAGGCTTGTTTCTAGGGTTTAGGGGAGTGTGCGTCGTTGCGGTTAGGTGTTTAGGGTTCAGAGGAGTGTGTAGGGTTAGGAGGTAGGGTTGGGGAGGTGTCTAGGGTTAGGAGGTAGGGTTGGGAAGGTGTCTAGGGCTTAGGGTTGGAATTGCTAGGGTTTCCCCGAGTCTAGGGCTCAGGGCTCGATTCAGTTTCGCCAATATTGGTGTTTTGGAAGGGTTTGTGTTGGTCTGGCTGGGTTGGGGTTGGTCCGATTTGGCTGGATTTGGTTTGGACTTGTGTGGTTTGGTGTTGGGAAGGTTTTCCAGTGGTTTGGCAAAAATCGATCCAGATTTGGCTGATTTTGGGGTGATTTTGCGTGTTTGCGGGGGGCGCGTGTTTGCCGCAAAAGTCGTACCCCTTCCACTGGATGGATTTGTGTAATTCTTGCTGAGATTCTTCATAATCGCTGGAACTAATGTCCCAGTGAGTTTCAAGAGGATCGAAGTAGGGGAAGTGCGAAAAAAGCACTTTTTGAGTGATGGCCTGAATCGCCATGTTATCCAATGGGCGTTTTTGGGGTGGTGGAGAAGTGGTTTTAAGGGTGTTCCACTTGCTCCAGAGGAACGGGGCTGCTGTGAGTGGTAGGGAGGGGGAATTCATGGGTGTGCAGGAAGATTGGGAGGAATCGATCGATGGGAAGGGTGTTTTTCGTGAAAGTCGAGGAAGGAAGGAGCTGCCATAGGAGCCCATGTTAAATGTGAGTGTTTACATGTTTTTGGGGTTCGATTGCAGGGTGTTCCAGGTGGTTCCAAGTGGATGTAGTTAGCTGGGATCAGAGGTGGGAAAGTCTAATTTTGTTTGCAAGTGTTTTGAAGAAAATTCATGGAGGGGAAGGGGTGTTTTGGGCCTAGTTTGAAAGTGCATTTTGGACGCGACTTTAGGCCTTATGCGAGGTCGCGGTAATGCACGTTTTTGGGGTGGTATGTTGGGGTGTTCTAGGTTTTTGGGAAGGAGTTTAGGGGTGTGGGAGCAATGTTGGGAATGTCTAGTTTCTGGGAAAAATAGCAGTTTGGTTGTAGGTGGAGGGGAAAGGGTACTTTTGGCCTGTTTTGTAAGTGTACTTTCGTGCCATTGGCTAACATTGGCTGGCCCAGAGGTCGCGGTAATGCGGTTGTTTGGGAGGGTATTTTGGGGTGTTCCCTATTTTTGGGAATGTGTTTAAGGGGTTGGGAGGTATGTTGGGAATGTCTAGTTATTGAGAAAAATAGTAGTTTGCTCGTAGGTTGAGGGGAAATGCGAATTTGGGCCTGTTTTCAAGGTGCACTTTCGTGCCATTGGCTAACATTGCCGGTACTGCGTTATTGCAGATGAAAGCCACAAGAGGGCGACTTATATGTGGATTCCAGGGTTTAGGGCTCAGGGCAAGTGTGTGGGAATTGGGATAAGGGTGGAAGGGTTGTTGTGAGTGTTTAGGGGTGAGAGTGAGGGTGGAAGGCTTGTGTTTTAGGGCTGGGGATTAGGGCTTAGGGCCAGGCTTTAGGGTTCGGGGCTCCCTGCTAGGGCTTAGGGCTGCGGGCTAGGGCTGCAGGCTCGGGGATTAGGGCTTAGGGCCAGGCTTTAGGGTTCGGGACTGGGTTTCAGGGTTTAGGGCAGGGAAGGAGGGTAGTTTGTAGGACTGGAGACTAGGGTTTAGGGTTCGTGTGTAAGACTAGGCTTTAGGGTTTAGGGCTGGGATGTTAGGGCTTAGAGCTGGGACGTAGGGCTTAGGGCTCAGGACGGGTCTTTAGGGCTCCGGACTAGGGTTTGGGGCTTGGGAATAGGGTTTAAGGCTGGGGACTAGGGTATGAGGGTAGGGTTGAGGCTTGTTTCTAGGGTTTAGGGGAGTGTGCGTCGTTGCGGTTAGGTGTTTAGGGTTCAGAGGAGTGTGTAGGGTTAGGAGGTAGGGTTGGGGAGGTGTCTAGGGTTAGGAGGTAGGGTTGGGAAGGTGTCTAGGGCTTAGGGTTGGAATTGCTAGGGTTTCCCCGAGTCTAGGGCTCAGGGCTCGATTCAGTTTCGCCAATATTGGTGTTTTGGAAGGGTTTGTGTTGGTCTGGCTGGGTTGGGGTTGGTCCGATTTGGCTGGATTTGGTTTGGACTTGTGTGGTTTGGTGTTGGGAAGGTTTTCCAGTGGTTTGGCAAAAATCGATCCAGATTTGGCTGATTTTGGGGTGATTTTGCGTGTTTGCGGGGGGCGCGTGTTTGCCGCAAAAGTCGTACCCCTTCCACTGGATGGATTTGTGTAATTCTTGCTGAGATTCTTCATAATCGCTGGAACTAATGTCCCAGTGAGTTTCAAGAGGATCGAAGTAGGGGAAGTGCGAAAAAAGCACTTTTTGAGTGATGGCCTGAATCGCCATGTTATCCAATGGGCGTTTTTGGGGTGGTGGAGAAGTGGTTTTAAGGGTGTTCCACTTGCTCCAGAGGAACGGGGCTGCTGTGAGTGGTAGGGAGGGGGAATTCATGGGTGTGCAGGAAGATTGGGAGGAATCGATCGATGGGAAGGGTGTTTTTCGTGAAAGTCGAGGAAGGAAGGAGCTGCCATAGGAGCCCATGTTAAATGTGAGTGTTTACATGTTTTTGGGGTTCGATTGCAGGGTGTTCCAGGTGGTTCCAAGTGGATGTAGTTAGCTGGGATCAGAGGTGGGAAAGTCTAATTTTGTTTGCAAGTGTTTTGAAGAAAATTCATGGAGGGGAAGGGGTGTTTTGGGCCTAGTTTGAAAGTGCATTTTGGACGCGACTTTAGGCCTTATGCGAGGTCGCGGTAATGCACGTTTTTGGGGTGGTATGTTGGGGTGTTCTAGGTTTTTGGGAAGGAGTTTAGGGGTGTGGGAGCAATGTTGGGAATGTCTAGTTTCTGGGAAAAATAGCAGTTTGGTTGTAGGTGGAGGGGAAAGGGTACTTTTGGCCTGTTTTGTAAGTGTACTTTCGTGCCATTGGCTAACATTGGCTGGCCCAGAGGTCGCGGTAATGCGGTTGTTTGGGAGGGTATTTTGGGGTGTTCCCTATTTTTGGGAATGTGTTTAAGGGGTTGGGAGGTATGTTGGGAATGTCTAGTTATTGAGAAAAATAGTAGTTTGCTCGTAGGTTGAGGGGAAATGCGAATTTGGGCCTGTTTTCAAGGTGCACTTTCGTGCCATTGGCTAACATTGCCGGTACTGCGTTATTGCAGATGAAAGCCACAAGAGGGCGACTTATATGTGGATTCCAGGGTTTAGGGCTCAGGGCAAGTGTGTGGGAATTGGGATAAGGGTGGAAGGGTTGTTGTGAGTGTTTAGGGGTGAGAGTGAGGGTGGAAGGCTTGTGTTTTAGGGCTGGGGATTAGGGCTTAGGGCCAGGCTTTAGGGTTCGGGGCTCCCTGCTAGGGCTTAGGGCTGCGGGCTAGGGCTGCAGGCTCGGGGATTAGGGCTTAGGGCCAGGCTTTAGGGTTCGGGACTGGGTTTCAGGGTTTAGGGCAGGGAAGGAGGGTAGTTTGTAGGACTGGAGACTAGGGTTTAGGGTTCGTGTGTAAGACTAGGCTTTAGGGTTTAGGGCTGGGATGTTAGGGCTTAGAGCTGGGACGTAGGGCTTAGGGCTCAGGACGGGTCTTTAGGGCTCCGGACTAGGGTTTGGGGCTTGGGAATAGGGTTTAAGGCTGGGGACTAGGGTATGAGGGTAGGGTTGAGGCTTGTTTCTAGGGTTTAGGGGAGTGTGCGTCGTTGCGGTTAGGTGTTTAGGGTTCAGAGGAGTGTGTAGGGTTAGGAGGTAGGGTTGGGGAGGTGTCTAGGGTTAGGAGGTAGGGTTGGGAAGGTGTCTAGGGCTTAGGGTTGGAATTGCTAGGGTTTCCCCGAGTCTAGGGCTCAGGGCTCGATTCAGTTTCGCCAATATTGGTGTTTTGGAAGGGTTTGTGTTGGTCTGGCTGGGTTGGGGTTGGTCCGATTTGGCTGGATTTGGTTTGGACTTGTGTGGTTTGGTGTTGGGAAGGTTTTCCAGTGGTTTGGCAAAAATCGATCCAGATTTGGCTGATTTTGGGGTGATTTTGCGTGTTTGCGGGGGGCGCGTGTTTGCCGCAAAAGTCGTACCCCTTCCACTGGATGGATTTGTGTAATTCTTGCTGAGATTCTTCATAATCGCTGGAACTAATGTCCCAGTGAGTTTCAAGAGGATCGAAGTAGGGGAAGTGCGAAAAAAGCACTTTTTGAGTGATGGCCTGAATCGCCATGTTATCCAATGGGCGTTTTTGGGGTGGTGGAGAAGTGGTTTTAAGGGTGTTCCACTTGCTCCAGAGGAACGGGGCTGCTGTGAGTGGTAGGGAGGGGGAATTCATGGGTGTGCAGGAAGATTGGGAGGAATCGATCGATGGGAAGGGTGTTTTTCGTGAAAGTCGAGGAAGGAAGGAGCTGCCATAGGAGCCCATGTTAAATGTGAGTGTTTACATGTTTTTGGGGTTCGATTGCAGGGTGTTCCAGGTGGTTCCAAGTGGATGTAGTTAGCTGGGATCAGAGGTGGGAAAGTCTAATTTTGTTTGCAAGTGTTTTGAAGAAAATTCATGGAGGGGAAGGGGTGTTTTGGGCCTAGTTTGAAAGTGCATTTTGGACGCGACTTTAGGCCTTATGCGAGGTCGCGGTAATGCACGTTTTTGGGGTGGTATGTTGGGGTGTTCTAGGTTTTTGGGAAGGAGTTTAGGGGTGTGGGAGCAATGTTGGGAATGTCTAGTTTCTGGGAAAAATAGCAGTTTGGTTGTAGGTGGAGGGGAAAGGGTACTTTTGGCCTGTTTTGTAAGTGTACTTTCGTGCCATTGGCTAACATTGGCTGGCCCAGAGGTCGCGGTAATGCGGTTGTTTGGGAGGGTATTTTGGGGTGTTCCCTATTTTTGGGAATGTGTTTAAGGGGTTGGGAGGTATGTTGGGAATGTCTAGTTATTGAGAAAAATAGTAGTTTGCTCGTAGGTTGAGGGGAAATGCGAATTTGGGCCTGTTTTCAAGGTGCACTTTCGTGCCATTGGCTAACATTGCCGGTACTGCGTTATTGCAGATGAAAGCCACAAGAGGGCGACTTATATGTGGATTCCAGGGTTTAGGGCTCAGGGCAAGTGTGTGGGAATTGGGATAAGGGTGGAAGGGTTGTTGTGAGTGTTTAGGGGTGAGAGTGAGGGTGGAAGGCTTGTGTTTTAGGGCTGGGGATTAGGGCTTAGGGCCAGGCTTTAGGGTTCGGGGCTCCCTGCTAGGGCTTAGGGCTGCGGGCTAGGGCTGCAGGCTCGGGGATTAGGGCTTAGGGCCAGGCTTTAGGGTTCGGGACTGGGTTTCAGGGTTTAGGGCAGGGAAGGAGGGTAGTTTGTAGGACTGGAGACTAGGGTTTAGGGTTCGTGTGTAAGACTAGGCTTTAGGGTTTAGGGCTGGGATGTTAGGGCTTAGAGCTGGGACGTAGGGCTTAGGGCTCAGGACGGGTCTTTAGGGCTCCGGACTAGGGTTTGGGGCTTGGGAATAGGGTTTAAGGCTGGGGACTAGGGTATGAGGGTAGGGTTGAGGCTTGTTTCTAGGGTTTAGGGGAGTGTGCGTCGTTGCGGTTAGGTGTTTAGGGTTCAGAGGAGTGTGTAGGGTTAGGAGGTAGGGTTGGGGAGGTGTCTAGGGTTAGGAGGTAGGGTTGGGAAGGTGTCTAGGGCTTAGGGTTGGAATTGCTAGGGTTTCCCCGAGTCTAGGGCTCAGGGCTCGATTCAGTTTCGCCAATATTGGTGTTTTGGAAGGGTTTGTGTTGGTCTGGCTGGGTTGGGGTTGGTCCGATTTGGCTGGATTTGGTTTGGACTTGTGTGGTTTGGTGTTGGGAAGGTTTTCCAGTGGTTTGGCAAAAATCGATCCAGATTTGGCTGATTTTGGGGTGATTTTGCGTGTTTGCGGGGGGCGCGTGTTTGCCGCAAAAGTCGTACCCCTTCCACTGGATGGATTTGTGTAATTCTTGCTGAGATTCTTCATAATCGCTGGAACTAATGTCCCAGTGAGTTTCAAGAGGATCGAAGTAGGGGAAGTGCGAAAAAAGCACTTTTTGAGTGATGGCCTGAATCGCCATGTTATCCAATGGGCGTTTTTGGGGTGGTGGAGAAGTGGTTTTAAGGGTGTTCCACTTGCTCCAGAGGAACGGGGCTGCTGTGAGTGGTAGGGAGGGGGAATTCATGGGTGTGCAGGAAGATTGGGAGGAATCGATCGATGGGAAGGGTGTTTTTCGTGAAAGTCGAGGAAGGAAGGAGCTGCCATAGGAGCCCATGTTAAATGTGAGTGTTTACATGTTTTTGGGGTTCGATTGCAGGGTGTTCCAGGTGGTTCCAAGTGGATGTAGTTAGCTGGGATCAGAGGTGGGAAAGTCTAATTTTGTTTGCAAGTGTTTTGAAGAAAATTCATGGAGGGGAAGGGGTGTTTTGGGCCTAGTTTGAAAGTGCATTTTGGACGCGACT
The DNA here is from genome assembly GCF_964204655.1 of Triturus cristatus. Classification (NCBI taxonomy): domain Eukaryota; kingdom Metazoa; phylum Chordata; class Amphibia; order Caudata; family Salamandridae; genus Triturus; species Triturus cristatus. The sequence goes on from NW_028187416.1 coordinate 12,459, forward strand.
TTAGGCCTTATGCGAGGTCGCGGTAATGCACGTTTTTGGGGTGGTATGTTGGGGTGTTCTAGGTTTTTGGGAAGGAGTTTAGGGGTGTGGGAGCAATGTTGGGAATGTCTAGTTTCTGGGAAAAATAGCAGTTTGGTTGTAGGTGGAGGGGAAAGGGTACTTTTGGCCTGTTTTGTAAGTGTACTTTCGTGCCATTGGCTAACATTGGCTGGCCCAGAGGTCGCGGTAATGCGGTTGTTTGGGAGGGTATTTTGGGGTGTTCCCTATTTTTGGGAATGTGTTTAAGGGGTTGGGAGGTATGTTGGGAATGTCTAGTTATTGAGAAAAATAGTAGTTTGCTCGTAGGTTGAGGGGAAATGCGAATTTGGGCCTGTTTTCAAGGTGCACTTTCGTGCCATTGGCTAACATTGCCGGTACTGCGTTATTGCAGATGAAAGCCACAAGAGGGCGACTTATATGTGGATTCCAGGGTTTAGGGCTCAGGGCAAGTGTGTGGGAATTGGGATAAGGGTGGAAGGGTTGTTGTGAGTGTTTAGGGGTGAGAGTGAGGGTGGAAGGCTTGTGTTTTAGGGCTGGGGATTAGGGCTTAGGGCCAGGCTTTAGGGTTCGGGGCTCCCTGCTAGGGCTTAGGGCTGCGGGCTAGGGCTGCAGGCTCGGGGATTAGGGCTTAGGGCCAGGCTTTAGGGTTCGGGACTGGGTTTCAGGGTTTAGGGCAGGGAAGGAGGGTAGTTTGTAGGACTGGAGACTAGGGTTTAGGGTTCGTGTGTAAGACTAGGCTTTAGGGTTTAGGGCTGGGATGTTAGGGCTTAGAGCTGGGACGTAGGGCTTAGGGCTCAGGACGGGTCTTTAGGGCTCCGGACTAGGGTTTGGGGCTTGGGAATAGGGTTTAAGGCTGGGGACTAGGGTATGAGGGTAGGGTTGAGGCTTGTTTCTAGGGTTTAGGGGAGTGTGCGTCGTTGCGGTTAGGTGTTTAGGGTTCAGAGGAGTGTGTAGGGTTAGGAGGTAGGGTTGGGGAGGTGTCTAGGGTTAGGAGGTAGGGTTGGGAAGGTGTCTAGGGCTTAGGGTTGGAATTGCTAGGGTTTCCCCGAGTCTAGGGCTCAGGGCTCGATTCAGTTTCGCCAATATTGGTGTTTTGGAAGGGTTTGTGTTGGTCTGGCTGGGTTGGGGTTGGTCCGATTTGGCTGGATTTGGTTTGGACTTGTGTGGTTTGGTGTTGGGAAGGTTTTCCAGTGGTTTGGCAAAAATCGATCCAGATTTGGCTGATTTTGGGGTGATTTTGCGTGTTTGCGGGGGGCGCGTGTTTGCCGCAAAAGTCGTACCCCTTCCACTGGATGGATTTGTGTAATTCTTGCTGAGATTCTTCATAATCGCTGGAACTAATGTCCCAGTGAGTTTCAAGAGGATCGAAGTAGGGGAAGTGCGAAAAAAGCACTTTTTGAGTGATGGCCTGAATCGCCATGTTATCCAATGGGCGTTTTTGGGGTGGTGGAGAAGTGGTTTTAAGGGTGTTCCACTTGCTCCAGAGGAACGGGGCTGCTGTGAGTGGTAGGGAGGGGGAATTCATGGGTGTGCAGGAAGATTGGGAGGAATCGATCGATGGGAAGGGTGTTTTTCGTGAAAGTCGAGGAAGGAAGGAGCTGCCATAGGAGCCCATGTTAAATGTGAGTGTTTACATGTTTTTGGGGTTCGATTGCAGGGTGTTCCAGGTGGTTCCAAGTGGATGTAGTTAGCTGGGATCAGAGGTGGGAAAGTCTAATTTTGTTTGCAAGTGTTTTGAAGAAAATTCATGGAGGGGAAGGGGTGTTTTGGGCCTAGTTTGAAAGTGCATTTTGGACGCGACTTTAGGCCTTATGCGAGGTCGCGGTAATGCACGTTTTTGGGGTGGTATGTTGGGGTGTTCTAGGTTTTTGGGAAGGAGTTTAGGGGTGTGGGAGCAATGTTGGGAATGTCTAGTTTCTGGGAAAAATAGCAGTTTGGTTGTAGGTGGAGGGGAAAGGGTACTTTTGGCCTGTTTTGTAAGTGTACTTTCGTGCCATTGGCTAACATTGGCTGGCCCAGAGGTCGCGGTAATGCGGTTGTTTGGGAGGGTATTTTGGGGTGTTCCCTATTTTTGGGAATGTGTTTAAGGGGTTGGGAGGTATGTTGGGAATGTCTAGTTATTGAGAAAAATAGTAGTTTGCTCGTAGGTTGAGGGGAAATGCGAATTTGGGCCTGTTTTCAAGGTGCACTTTCGTGCCATTGGCTAACATTGCCGGTACTGCGTTATTGCAGATGAAAGCCACAAGAGGGCGACTTATATGTGGATTCCAGGGTTTAGGGCTCAGGGCAAGTGTGTGGGAATTGGGATAAGGGTGGAAGGGTTGTTGTGATGTTTAGGGGTGAGAGTGAGGGTGGAAGGCTTGTGTTTTAGGGCTGGGGATTAGGGCTTAGGGCCAGGCTTTAGGGTTCGGGGCTCCCTGCTAGGGCTTAGGGCTGCGGGCTAGGGCTGCAGGCTCGGGGATTAGGGCTTAGGGCCAGGCTTTAGGGTTCGGGACTGGGTTTCAGGGTTTAGGGCAGGGAAGGAGGGTAGTTTGTAGGACTGGAGACTAGGGTTTAGGGTTCGTGTGTAAGACTAGGCTTTAGGGTTTAGGGCTGGGATGTTAGGGCTTAGAGCTGGGACGTAGGGCTTAGGGCTCAGGACGGGTCTTTAGGGCTCCGGACTAGGGTTTGGGGCTTGGGAATAGGGTTTAAGGCTGGGGACTAGGGTATGAGGGTAGGGTTGAGGCTTGTTTCTAGGGTTTAGGGGAGTGTGCGTCGTTGCGGTTAGGTGTTTAGGGTTCAGAGGAGTGTGTAGGGTTAGGAGGTAGGGTTGGGGAGGTGTCTAGGGTTAGGAGGTAGGGTTGGGAAGGTGTCTAGGGCTTAGGGTTGGAATTGCTAGGGTTTCCCCGAGTCTAGGGCTCAGGGCTCGATTCAGTTTCGCCAATATTGGTGTTTTGGAAGGGTTTGTGTTGGTCTGGCTGGGTTGGGGTTGGTCCGATTTGGCTGGATTTGGTTTGGACTTGTGTGGTTTGGTGTTGGGAAGGTTTTCCAGTGGTTTGGCAAAAATCGATCCAGATTTGGCTGATTTTGGGGTGATTTTGCGTGTTTGCGGGGGGCGCGTGTTTGCCGCAAAAGTCGTACCCCTTCCACTGGATGGATTTGTGTAATTCTTGCTGAGATTCTTCATAATCGCTGGAACTAATGTCCCAGTGAGTTTCAAGAGGATCGAAGTAGGGGAAGTGCGAAAAAAGCACTTTTTGAGTGATGGCCTGAATCGCCATGTTATCCAATGGGCGTTTTTGGGGTGGTGGAGAAGTGGTTTTAAGGGTGTTCCACTTGCTCCAGAGGAACGGGGCTGCTGTGAGTGGTAGGGAGGGGGAATTCATGGGTGTGCAGGAAGATTGGGAGGAATCGATCGATGGGAAGGGTGTTTTTCGTGAAAGTCGAGGAAGGAAGGAGCTGCCATAGGAGCCCATGTTAAATGTGAGTGTTTACATGTTTTTGGGGTTCGATTGCAGGGTGTTCCAGGTGGTTCCAAGTGGATGTAGTTAGCTGGGATCAGAGGTGGGAAAGTCTAATTTTGTTTGCAAGTGTTTTGAAGAAAATTCATGGAGGGGAAGGGGTGTTTTGGGCCTAGTTTGAAAGTGCATTTTGGACGCGACTTTAGGCCTTATGCGAGGTCGCGGTAATGCACGTTTTTGGGGTGGTATGTTGGGGTGTTCTAGGTTTTTGGGAAGGAGTTTAGGGGTGTGGGAGCAATGTTGGGAATGTCTAGTTTCTGGGAAAAATAGCAGTTTGGTTGTAGGTGGAGGGGAAAGGGTACTTTTGGCCTGTTTTGTAAGTGTACTTTCGTGCCATTGGCTAACATTGGCTGGCCCAGAGGTCGCGGTAATGCGGTTGTTTGGGAGGGTATTTTGGGGTGTTCCCTATTTTTGGGAATGTGTTTAAGGGGTTGGGAGGTATGTTGGGAATGTCTAGTTATTGAGAAAAATAGTAGTTTGCTCGTAGGTTGAGGGGAAATGCGAATTTGGGCCTGTTTTCAAGGTGCACTTTCGTGCCATTGGCTAACATTGCCGGTACTGCGTTATTGCAGATGAAAGCCACAAGAGGGCGACTTATATGTGGATTCCAGGGTTTAGGGCTCAGGGCAAGTGTGTGGGAATTGGGATAAGGGTGGAAGGGTTGTTGTGAGTGTTTAGGGGTGAGAGTGAGGGTGGAAGGCTTGTGTTTTAGGGCTGGGGATTAGGGCTTAGGGCCAGGCTTTAGGGTTCGGGGCTCCCTGCTAGGGCTTAGGGCTGCGGGCTAGGGCTGCAGGCTCGGGGATTAGGGCTTAGGGCCAGGCTTTAGGGTTCGGGACTGGGTTTCAGGGTTTAGGGCAGGGAAGGAGGGTAGTTTGTAGGACTGGAGACTAGGGTTTAGGGTTCGTGTGTAAGACTAGGCTTTAGGGTTTAGGGCTGGGATGTTAGGGCTTAGAGCTGGGACGTAGGGCTTAGGGCTCAGGACGGGTCTTTAGGGCTCCGGACTAGGGTTTGGGGCTTGGGAATAGGGTTTAAGGCTGGGGACTAGGGTATGAGGGTAGGGTTGAGGCTTGTTTCTAGGGTTTAGGGGAGTGTGCGTCGTTGCGGTTAGGTGTTTAGGGTTCAGAGGAGTGTGTAGGGTTAGGAGGTAGGGTTGGGGAGGTGTCTAGGGTTAGGAGGTAGGGTTGGGAAGGTGTCTAGGGCTTAGGGTTGGAATTGCTAGGGTTTCCCCGAGTCTAGGGCTCAGGGCTCGATTCAGTTTCGCCAATATTGGTGTTTTGGAAGGGTTTGTGTTGGTCTGGCTGGGTTGGGGTTGGTCCGATTTGGCTGGATTTGGTTTGGACTTGTGTGGTTTGGTGTTGGGAAGGTTTTCCAGTGGTTTGGCAAAAATCGATCCAGATTTGGCTGATTTTGGGGTGATTTTGCGTGTTTGCGGGGGGCGCGTGTTTGCCGCAAAAGTCGTACCCCTTCCACTGGATGGATTTGTGTAATTCTTGCTGAGATTCTTCATAATCGCTGGAACTAATGTCCCAGTGAGTTTCAAGAGGATCGAAGTAGGGGAAGTGCGAAAAAAGCACTTTTTGAGTGATGGCCTGAATCGCCATGTTATCCAATGGGCGTTTTTGGGGTGGTGGAGAAGTGGTTTTAAGGGTGTTCCACTTGCTCCAGAGGAACGGGGCTGCTGTGAGTGGTAGGGAGGGGGAATTCATGGGTGTGCAGGAAGATTGGGAGGAATCGATCGATGGGAAGGGTGTTTTTCGTGAAAGTCGAGGAAGGAAGGAGCTGCCATAGGAGCCCATGTTAAATGTGAGTGTTTACATGTTTTTGGGGTTCGATTGCAGGGTGTTCCAGGTGGTTCCAAGTGGATGTAGTTAGCTGGGATCAGAGGTGGGAAAGTCTAATTTTGTTTGCAAGTGTTTTGAAGAAAATTCATGGAGGGGAAGGGGTGTTTTGGGCCTAGTTTGAAAGTGCATTTTGGACGCGACTTTAGGCCTTATGCGAGGTCGCGGTAATGCACGTTTTTGGGGTGGTATGTTGGGGTGTTCTAGGTTTTTGGGAAGGAGTTTAGGGGTGTGGGAGCAATGTTGGGAATGTCTAGTTTCTGGGAAAAATAGCAGTTTGGTTGTAGGTGGAGGGGAAAGGGTACTTTTGGCCTGTTTTGTAAGTGTACTTTCGTGCCATTGGCTAACATTGGCTGGCCCAGAGGTCGCGGTAATGCGGTTGTTTGGGAGGGTATTTTGGGGTGTTCCCTATTTTTGGGAATGTGTTTAAGGGGTTGGGAGGTATGTTGGGAATGTCTAGTTATTGAGAAAAATAGTAGTTTGCTCGTAGGTTGAGGGGAAATGCGAATTTGGGCCTGTTTTCAAGGTGCACTTTCGTGCCATTGGCTAACATTGCCGGTACTGCGTTATTGCAGATGAAAGCCACAAGAGGGCGACTTATATGTGGATTCCAGGGTTTAGGGCTCAGGGCAAGTGTGTGGGAATTGGGATAAGGGTGGAAGGGTTGTTGTGAGTGTTTAGGGGTGAGAGTGAGGGTGGAAGGCTTGTGTTTTAGGGCTGGGGATTAGGGCTTAGGGCCAGGCTTTAGGGTTCGGGGCTCCCTGCTAGGGCTTAGGGCTGCGGGCTAGGGCTGCAGGCTCGGGGATTAGGGCTTAGGGCCAGGCTTTAGGGTTCGGGACTGGGTTTCAGGGTTTAGGGCAGGGAAGGAGGGTAGTTTGTAGGACTGGAGACTAGGGTTTAGGGTTCGTGTGTAAGACTAGGCTTTAGGGTTTAGGGCTGGGATGTTAGGGCTTAGAGCTGGGACGTAGGGCTTAGGGCTCAGGACGGGTCTTTAGGGCTCCGGACTAGGGTTTGGGGCTTGGGAATAGGGTTTAAGGCTGGGGACTAGGGTATGAGGGTAGGGTTGAGGCTTGTTTCTAGGGTTTAGGGGAGTGTGCGTCGTTGCGGTTAGGTGTTTAGGGTTCAGAGGAGTGTGTAGGGTTAGGAGGTAGGGTTGGGGAGGTGTCTAGGGTTAGGAGGTAGGGTTGGGAAGGTGTCTAGGGCTTAGGGTTGGAATTGCTAGGGTTTCCCCGAGTCTAGGGCTCAGGGCTCGATTCAGTTTCGCCAATATTGGTGTTTTGGAAGGGTTTGTGTTGGTCTGGCTGGGTTGGGGTTGGTCCGATTTGGCTGGATTTGGTTTGGACTTGTGTGGTTTGGTGTTGGGAAGGTTTTCCAGTGGTTTGGCAAAAATCGATCCAGATTTGGCTGATTTTGGGGTGATTTTGCGTGTTTGCGGGGGGCGCGTGTTTGCCGCAAAAGTCGTACCCCTTCCACTGGATGGATTTGTGTAATTCTTGCTGAGATTCTTCATAATCGCTGGAACTAATGTCCCAGTGAGTTTCAAGAGGATCGAAGTAGGGGAAGTGCGAAAAAAGCACTTTTTGAGTGATGGCCTGAATCGCCATGTTATCCAATGGGCGTTTTTGGGGTGGTGGAGAAGTGGTTTTAAGGGTGTTCCACTTGCTCCAGAGGAACGGGGCTGCTGTGAGTGGTAGGGAGGGGGAATTCATGGGTGTGCAGGAAGATTGGGAGGAATCGATCGATGGGAAGGGTGTTTTTCGTGAAAGTCGAGGAAGGAAGGAGCTGCCATAGGAGCCCATGTTAAATGTGAGTGTTTACATGTTTTTGGGGTTCGATTGCAGGGTGTTCCAGGTGGTTCCAAGTGGATGTAGTTAGCTGGGATCAGAGGTGGGAAAGTCTAATTTTGTTTGCAAGTGTTTTGAAGAAAATTCATGGAGGGGAAGGGGTGTTTTGGGCCTAGTTTGAAAGTGCATTTTGGACGCGACTTTAGGCCTTATGCGAGGTCGCGGTAATGCACGTTTTTGGGGTGGTATGTTGGGGTGTTCTAGGTTTTTGGGAAGGAGTTTAGGGGTGTGGGAGCAATGTTGGGAATGTCTAGTTTCTGGGAAAAATAGCAGTTTGGTTGTAGGTGGAGGGGAAAGGGTACTTTTGGCCTGTTTTGTAAGTGTACTTTCGTGCCATTGGCTAACATTGGCTGGCCCAGAGGTCGCGGTAATGCGGTTGTTTGGGAGGGTATTTTGGGGTGTTCCCTATTTTTGGGAATGTGTTTAAGGGGTTGGGAGGTATGTTGGGAATGTCTAGTTATTGAGAAAAATAGTAGTTTGCTCGTAGGTTGAGGGGAAATGCGAATTTGGGCCTGTTTTCAAGGTGCACTTTCGTGCCATTGGCTAACATTGCCGGTACTGCGTTATTGCAGATGAAAGCCACAAGAGGGCGACTTATATGTGGATTCCAGGGTTTAGGGCTCAGGGCAAGTGTGTGGGAATTGGGATAAGGGTGGAAGGGTTGTTGTGAGTGTTTAGGGGTGAGAGTGAGGGTGGAAGGCTTGTGTTTTAGGGCTGGGGATTAGGGCTTAGGGCCAGGCTTTAGGGTTCGGGGCTCCCTGCTAGGGCTTAGGGCTGCGGGCTAGGGCTGCAGGCTCGGGGATTAGGGCTTAGGGCCAGGCTTTAGGGTTCGGGACTGGGTTTCAGGGTTTAGGGCAGGGAAGGAGGGTAGTTTGTAGGACTGGAGACTAGGGTTTAGGGTTCGTGTGTAAGACTAGGCTTTAGGGTTTAGGGCTGGGATGTTAGGGCTTAGAGCTGGGACGTAGGGCTTAGGGCTCAGGACGGGTCTTTAGGGCTCCGGACTAGGGTTTGGGGCTTGGGAATAGGGTTTAAGGCTGGGGACTAGGGTATGAGGGTAGGGTTGAGGCTTGTTTCTAGGGTTTAGGGGAGTGTGCGTCGTTGCGGTTAGGTGTTTAGGGTTCAGAGGAGTGTGTAGGGTTAGGAGGTAGGGTTGGGGAGGTGTCTAGGGTTAGGAGGTAGGGTTGGGAAGGTGTCTAGGGCTTAGGGTTGGAATTGCTAGGGTTTCCCCGAGTCTAGGGCTCAGGGCTCGATTCAGTTTCGCCAATATTGGTGTTTTGGAAGGGTTTGTGTTGGTCTGGCTGGGTTGGGGTTGGTCCGATTTGGCTGGATTTGGTTTGGACTTGTGTGGTTTGGTGTTGGGAAGGTTTTCCAGTGGTTTGGCAAAAATCGATCCAGATTTGGCTGATTTTGGGGTGATTTTGCGTGTTTGCGGGGGGCGCGTGTTTGCCGCAAAAGTCGTACCCCTTCCACTGGATGGATTTGTGTAATTCTTGCTGAGATTCTTCATAATCGCTGGAACTAATGTCCCAGTGAGTTTCAAGAGGATCGAAGTAGGGGAAGTGCGAAAAAAGCACTTTTTGAGTGATGGCCTGAATCGCCATGTTATCCAATGGGCGTTTTTGGGGTGGTGGAGAAGTGGTTTTAAGGGTGTTCCACTTGCTCCAGAGGAACGGGGCTGCTGTGAGTGGTAGGGAGGGGGAATTCATGGGTGTGCAGGAAGATTGGGAGGAATCGATCGATGGGAAGGGTGTTTTTCGTGAAAGTCGAGGAAGGAAGGAGCTGCCATAGGAGCCCATGTTAAATGTGAGTGTTTACATGTTTTTGGGGTTCGATTGCAGGGTGTTCCAGGTGGTTCCAAGTGGATGTAGTTAGCTGGGATCAGAGGTGGGAAAGTCTAATTTTGTTTGCAAGTGTTTTGAAGAAAATTCATGGAGGGGAAGGGGTGTTTTGGGCCTAGTTTGAAAGTGCATTTTGGACGCGACTTTAGGCCTTATGCGAGGTCGCGGTAATGCACGTTTTTGGGGTGGTATGTTGGGGTGTTCTAGGTTTTTGGGAAGGAGTTTAGGGGTGTGGGAGCAATGTTGGGAATGTCTAGTTTCTGGGAAAAATAGCAGTTTGGTTGTAGGTGGAGGGGAAAGGGTACTTTTGGCCTGTTTTGTAAGTGTACTTTCGTGCCATTGGCTAACATTGGCTGGCCCAGAGGTCGCGGTAATGCGGTTGTTTGGGAGGGTATTTTGGGGTGTTCCCTATTTTTGGGAATGTGTTTAAGGGGTTGGGAGGTATGTTGGGAATGTCTAGTTATTGAGAAAAATAGTAGTTTGCTCGTAGGTTGAGGGGAAATGCGAATTTGGGCCTGTTTTCAAGGTGCACTTTCGTGCCATTGGCTAACATTGCCGGTACTGCGTTATTGCAGATGAAAGCCACAAGAGGGCGACTTATATGTGGATTCCAGGGTTTAGGGCTCAGGGCAAGTGTGTGGGAATTGGGATAAGGGTGGAAGGGTTGTTGTGAGTGTTTAGGGGTGAGAGTGAGGGTGGAAGGCTTGTGTTTTAGGGCTGGGGATTAGGGCTTAGGGCCAGGCTTTAGGGTTCGGGGCTCCCTGCTAGGGCTTAGGGCTGCGGGCTAGGGCTGCAGGCTCGGGGATTAGGGCTTAGGGCCAGGCTTTAGGGTTCGGGACTGGGTTTCAGGGTTTAGGGCAGGGAAGGAGGGTAGTTTGTAGGACTGGAGACTAGGGTTTAGGGTTCGTGTGTAAGACTAGGCTTTAGGGTTTAGGGCTGGGATGTTAGGGCTTAGAGCTGGGACGTAGGGCTTAGGGCTCAGGACGGGTCTTTAGGGCTCCGGACTAGGGTTTGGGGCTTGGGAATAGGGTTTAAGGCTGGGGACTAGGGTATGAGGGTAGGGTTGAGGCTTGTTTCTAGGGTTTAGGGGAGTGTGCGTCGTTGCGGTTAGGTGTTTAGGGTTCAGAGGAGTGTGTAGGGTTAGGAGGTAGGGTTGGGGAGGTGTCTAGGGTTAGGAGGTAGGGTTGGGAAGGTGTCTAGGGCTTAGGGTTGGAATTGCTAGGGTTTCCCCGAGTCTAGGGCTCAGGGCTCGATTCAGTTTCGCCAATATTGGTGTTTTGGAAGGGTTTGTGTTGGTCTGGCTGGGTTGGGGTTGGTCCGATTTGGCTGGATTTGGTTTGGACTTGTGTGGTTTGGTGTTGGGAAGGTTTTCCAGTGGTTTGGCAAAAATCGATCCAGATTTGGCTGATTTTGGGGTGATTTTGCGTGTTTGCGGGGGGCGCGTGTTTGCCGCAAAAGTCGTACCCCTTCCACTGGATGGATTTGTGTAATTCTTGCTGAGATTCTTCATAATCGCTGGAACTAATGTCCCAGTGAGTTTCAAGAGGATCGAAGTAGGGGAAGTGCGAAAAAAGCACTTTTTGAGTGATGGCCTGAATCGCCATGTTATCCAATGGGCGTTTTTGGGGTGGTGGAGAAGTGGTTTTAAGGGTGTTCCACTTGCTCCAGAGGAACGGGGCTGCTGTGAGTGGTAGGGAGGGGGAATTCATGGGTGTGCAGGAAGATTGGGAGGAATCGATCGATGGGAAGGGTGTTTTTCGTGAAAGTCGAGGAAGGAAGGAGCTGCCATAGGAGCCCATGTTAAATGTGAGTGTTTACATGTTTTTGGGGTTCGATTGCAGGGTGTTCCAGGTGGTTCCAAGTGGATGTAGTTAGCTGGGATCAGAGGTGGGAAAGTCTAATTTTGTTTGCAAGTGTTTTGAAGAAAATTCATGGAGGGGAAGGGGTGTTTTGGGCCTAGTTTGAAAGTGCATTTTGGACGCGACTTTAGGCCTTATGCGAGGTCGCGGTAATGCACGTTTTTGGGGTGGTATGTTGGGGTGTTCTAGGTTTTTGGGAAGGAGTTTAGGGGTGTGGGAGCAATGTTGGGAATGTCTAGTTTCTGGGAAAAATAGCAGTTTGGTTGTAGGTGGAGGGGAAAGGGTACTTTTGGCCTGTTTTGTAAGTGTACTTTCGTGCCATTGGCTAACATTGGCTGGCCCAGAGGTCGCGGTAATGCGGTTGTTTGGGAGGGTATTTTGGGGTGTTCCCTATTTTTGGGAATGTGTTTAAGGGGTTGGGAGGTATGTTGGGAATGTCTAGTTATTGAGAAAAATAGTAGTTTGCTCGTAGGTTGAGGGGAAATGCGAATTTGGGCCTGTTTTCAAGGTGCACTTTCGTGCCATTGGCTAACATTGCCGGTACTGCGTTATTGCAGATGAAAGCCACAAGAGGGCGACTTATATGTGGATTCCAGGGTTTAGGGCTCAGGGCAAGTGTGTGGGAATTGGGATAAGGGTGGAAGGGTTGTTGTGAGTGTTTAGGGGTGAGAGTGAGGGTGGAAGGCTTGTGTTTTAGGGCTGGGGATTAGGGCTTAGGGCCAGGCTTTAGGGTTCGGGGCTCCCTGCTAGGGCTTAGGGCTGCGGGCTAGGGCTGCAGGCTCGGGGATTAGGGCTTAGGGCCAGGCTTTAGGGTTCGGGACTGGGTTTCAGGGTTTAGGGCAGGGAAGGAGGGTAGTTTGTAGGACTGGAGACTAGGGTTTAGGGTTCGTGTGTAAGACTAGGCTTTAGGGTTTAGGGCTGGGATGTTAGGGCTTAGAGCTGGGACGTAGGGCTTAGGGCTCAGGACGGGTCTTTAGGGCTCCGGACTAGGGTTTGGGGCTTGGGAATAGGGTTTAAGGCTGGGGACTAGGGTATGAGGGTAGGGTTGAGGCTTGTTTCTAGGGTTTAGGGGAGTGTGCGTCGTTGCGGTTAGGTGTTTAGGGTTCAGAGGAGTGTGTAGGGTTAGGAGGTAGGGTTGGGGAGGTGTCTAGGGTTAGGAGGTAGGGTTGGGAAGGTGTCTAGGGCTTAGGGTTGGAATTGCTAGGGTTTCCCCGAGTCTAGGGCTCAGGGCTCGATTCAGTTTCGCCAATATTGGTGTTTTGGAAGGGTTTGTGTTGGTCTGGCTGGGTTGGGGTTGGTCCGATTTGGCTGGATTTGGTTTGGACTTGTGTGGTTTGGTGTTGGGAAGGTTTTCCAGTGGTTTGGCAAAAATCGATCCAGATTTGGCTGATTTTGGGGTGATTTTGCGTGTTTGCGGGGGGCGCGTGTTTGCCGCAAAAGTCGTACCCCTTCCACTGGATGGATTTGTGTAATTCTTGCTGAGATTCTTCATAATCGCTGGAACTAATGTCCCAGTGAGTTTCAAGAGGATCGAAGTAGGGGAAGTGCGAAAAAAGCACTTTTTGAGTGATGGCCTGAATCGCCATGTTATCCAATGGGCGTTTTTGGGGTGGTGGAGAAGTGGTTTTAAGGGTGTTCCACTTGCTCCAGAGGAACGGGGCTGCTGTGAGTGGTAGGGAGGGGGAATTCATGGGTGTGCAGGAAGATTGGGAGGAATCGATCGATGGGAAGGGTGTTTTTCGTGAAAGTCGAGGAAGGAAGGAGCTGCCATAGGAGCCCATGTTAAATGTGAGTGTTTACATGTTTTTGGGGTTCGATTGCAGGGTGTTCCAGGTGGTTCCAAGTGGATGTAGTTAGCTGGGATCAGAGGTGGGAAAGTCTAATTTTGTTTGCAAGTGTTTTGAAGAAAATTCATGGAGGGGAAGGGGTGTTTTGGGCCTAGTTTGAAAGTGCATTTTGGACGCGACTTTAGGCCTTATGCGAGGTCGCGGTAATGCACGTTTTTGGGGTGGTATGTTGGGGTGTTCTAGGTTTTTGGGAAGGAGTTTAGGGGTGTGGGAGCAATGTTGGGAATGTCTAGTTTCTGGGAAAAATAGCAGTTTGGTTGTAGGTGGAGGGGAAAGGGTACTTTTGGCCTGTTTTGTAAGTGTACTTTCGTGCCATTGGCTAACATTGGCTGGCCCAGAGGTCGCGGTAATGCGGTTGTTTGGGAGGGTATTTTGGGGTGTTCCCTATTTTTGGGAATGTGTTTAAGGGGTTGGGAGGTATGTTGGGAATGTCTAGTTATTGAGAAAAATAGTAGTTTGCTCGTAGGTTGAGGGGAAATGCGAATTTGGGCCTGTTTTCAAGGTGCACTTTCGTGCCATTGGCTAACATTGCCGGTACTGCGTTATTGCAGATGAAAGCCACAAGAGGGCGACTTATATGTGGATTCCAGGGTTTAGGGCTCAGGGCAAGTGTGTGGGAATTGGGATAAGGGTGGAAGGGTTGTTGTGAGTGTTTAGGGGTGAGAGTGAGGGTGGAAGGCTTGTGTTTTAGGGCTGGGGATTAGGGCTTAGGGCCAGGCTTTAGGGTTCGGGGCTCCCTGCTAGGGCTTAGGGCTGCGGGCTAGGGCTGCAGGCTCGGGGATTAGGGCTTAGGGCCAGGCTTTAGGGTTCGGGACTGGGTTTCAGGGTTTAGGGCAGGGAAGGAGGGTAGTTTGTAGGACTGGAGACTAGGGTTTAGGGTTCGTGTGTAAGACTAGGCTTTAGGGTTTAGGGCTGGGATGTTAGGGCTTAGAGCTGGGACGTAGGGCTTAGGGCTCAGGACGGGTCTTTAGGGCTCCGGACTAGGGTTTGGGGCTTGGGAATAGGGTTTAAGGCTGGGGACTAGGGTATGAGGGTAGGGTTGAGGCTTGTTTCTAGGGTTTAGGGGAGTGTGCGTCGTTGCGGTTAGGTGTTTAGGGTTCAGAGGAGTGTGTAGGGTTAGGAGGTAGGGTTGGGGAGGTGTCTAGGGTTAGGAGGTAGGGTTGGGAAGGTGTCTAGGGCTTAGGGTTGGAATTGCTAGGGTTTCCCCGAGTCTAGGGCTCAGGGCTCGATTCAGTTTCGCCAATATTGGTGTTTTGGAAGGGTTTGTGTTGGTCTGGCTGGGTTGGGGTTGGTCCGATTTGGCTGGATTTGGTTTGGACTTGTGTGGTTTGGTGTTGGGAAGGTTTTCCAGTGGTTTGGCAAAAATCGATCCAGATTTGGCTGATTTTGGGGTGATTTTGCGTGTTTGCGGGGGGCGCGTGTTTGCCGCAAAAGTCGTACCCCTTCCACTGGATGGATTTGTGTAATTCTTGCTGAGATTCTTCATAATCGCTGGAACTAATGTCCCAGTGAGTTTCAAGAGGATCGAAGTAGGGGAAGTGCGAAAAAAGCACTTTTTGAGTGATGGCCTGAATCGCCATGTTATCCAATGGGCGTTTTTGGGGTGGTGGAGAAGTGGTTTTAAGGGTGTTCCACTTGCTCCAGAGGAACGGGGCTGCTGTGAGTGGTAGGGAGGGGGAATTCATGGGTGTGCAGGAAGATTGGGAGGAATCGATCGATGGGAAGGGTGTTTTTCGTGAAAGTCGAGGAAGGAAGGAGCTGCCATAGGAGCCCATGTTAAATGTGAGTGTTTACATGTTTTTGGGGTTCGATTGCAGGGTGTTCCAGGTGGTTCCAAGTGGATGTAGTTAGCTGGGATCAGAGGTGGGAAAGTCTAATTTTGTTTGCAAGTGTTTTGAAGAAAATTCATGGAGGGGAAGGGGTGTTTTGGGCCTAGTTTGAAAGTGCATTTTGGACGCGACTTTAGGCCTTATGCGAGGTCGCGGTAATGCACGTTTTTGGGGTGGTATGTTGGGGTGTTCTAGGTTTTTGGGAAGGAGTTTAGGGGTGTGGGAGCAATGTTGGGAATGTCTAGTTTCTGGGAAAAATAGCAGTTTGGTTGTAGGTGGAGGGGAAAGGGTACTTTTGGCCTGTTTTGTAAGTGTACTTTCGTGCCATTGGCTAACATTGGCTGGCCCAGAGGTCGCGGTAATGCGGTTGTTTGGGAGGGTATTTTGGGGTGTTCCCTATTTTTGGGAATGTGTTTAAGGGGTTGGGAGGTATGTTGGGAATGTCTAGTTATTGAGAAAAATAGTAGTTTGCTCGTAGGTTGAGGGGAAATGCGAATTTGGGCCTGTTTTCAAGGTGCACTTTCGTGCCATTGGCTAACATTGCCGGTACTGCGTTATTGCAGATGAAAGCCACAAGAGGGCGACTTATATGTGGATTCCAGGGTTTAGGGCTCAGGGCAAGTGTGTGGGAATTGGGATAAGGGTGGAAGGGTTGTTGTGAGTGTTTAGGGGTGAGAGTGAGGGTGGAAGGCTTGTGTTTTAGGGCTGGGGATTAGGGCTTAGGGCCAGGCTTTAGGGTTCGGGGCTCCCTGCTAGGGCTTAGGGCTGCGGGCTAGGGCTGCAGGCTCGGGGATTAGGGCTTAGGGCCAGGCTTTAGGGTTCGGGACTGGGTTTCAGGGTTTAGGGCAGGGAAGGAGGGTAGTTTGTAGGACTGGAGACTAGGGTTTAGGGTTCGTGTGTAAGACTAGGCTTTAGGGTTTAGGGCTGGGATGTTAGGGCTTAGAGCTGGGACGTAGGGCTTAGGGCTCAGGACGGGTCTTTAGGGCTCCGGACTAGGGTTTGGGGCTTGGGAATAGGGTTTAAGGCTGGGGACTAGGGTATGAGGGTAGGGTTGAGGCTTGTTTCTAGGGTTTAGGGGAGTGTGCGTCGTTGCGGTTAGGTGTTTAGGGTTCAGAGGAGTGTGTAGGGTTAGGAGGTAGGGTTGGGGAGGTGTCTAGGGTTAGGAGGTAGGGTTGGGAAGGTGTCTAGGGCTTAGGGTTGGAATTGCTAGGGTTTCCCCGAGTCTAGGGCTCAGGGCTCGATTCAGTTTCGCCAATATTGGTGTTTTGGAAGGGTTTGTGTTGGTCTGGCTGGGTTGGGGTTGGTCCGATTTGGCTGGATTTGGTTTGGACTTGTGTGGTTTGGTGTTGGGAAGGTTTTCCAGTGGTTTGGCAAAAATCGATCCAGATTTGGCTGATTTTGGGGTGATTTTGCGTGTTTGCGGGGGGCGCGTGTTTGCCGCAAAAGTCGTACCCCTTCCACTGGATGGATTTGTGTAATTCTTGCTGAGATTCTTCATAATCGCTGGAACTAATGTCCCAGTGAGTTTCAAGAGGATCGAAGTAGGGGAAGTGCGAAAAAAGCACTTTTTGAGTGATGGCCTGAATCGCCATGTTATCCAATGGGCGTTTTTGGGGTGGTGGAGAAGTGGTTTTAAGGGTGTTCCACTTGCTCCAGAGGAACGGGGCTGCTGTGAGTGGTAGGGAGGGGGAATTCATGGGTGTGCAGGAAGATTGGGAGGAATCGATCGATGGGAAGGGTGTTTTTCGTGAAAGTCGAGGAAGGAAGGAGCTGCCATAGGAGCCCATGTTAAATGTGAGTGTTTACATGTTTTTGGGGTTCGATTGCAGGGTGTTCCAGGTGGTTCCAAGTGGATGTAGTTAGCTGGGATCAGAGGTGGGAAAGTCTAATTTTGTTTGCAAGTGTTTTGAAGAAAATTCATGGAGGGGAAGGGGTGTTTTGGGCCTAGTTTGAAAGTGCATTTTGGACGCGACTTTAGGCCTTATGCGAGGTCGCGGTAATGCACGTTTTTGGGGTGGTATGTTGGGGTGTTCTAGGTTTTTGGGAAGGAGTTTAGGGGTGTGGGAGCAATGTTGGGAATGTCTAGTTTCTGGGAAAAATAGCAGTTTGGTTGTAGGTGGAGGGGAAAGGGTACTTTTGGCCTGTTTTGTAAGTGTACTTTCGTGCCATTGGCTAACATTGGCTGGCCCAGAGGTCGCGGTAATGCGGTTGTTTGGGAGGGTATTTTGGGGTGTTCCCTATTTTTGGGAATGTGTTTAAGGGGTTGGGAGGTATGTTGGGAATGTCTAGTTATTGAGAAAAATAGTAGTTTGCTCGTAGGTTGAGGGGAAATGCGAATTTGGGCCTGTTTTCAAGGTGCACTTTCGTGCCATTGGCTAACATTGCCGGTACTGCGTTATTGCAGATGAAAGCCACAAGAGGGCGACTTATATGTGGATTCCAGGGTTTAGGGCTCAGGGCAAGTGTGTGGGAATTGGGATAAGGGTGGAAGGGTTGTTGTGAGTGTTTAGGGGTGAGAGTGAGGGTGGAAGGCTTGTGTTTTAGGGCTGGGGATTAGGGCTTAGGGCCAGGCTTTAGGGTTCGGGGCTCCCTGCTAGGGCTTAGGGCTGCGGGCTAGGGCTGCAGGCTCGGGGATTAGGGCTTAGGGCCAGGCTTTAGGGTTCGGGACTGGGTTTCAGGGTTTAGGGCAGGGAAGGAGGGTAGTTTGTAGGACTGGAGACTAGGGTTTAGGGTTCGTGTGTAAGACTAGGCTTTAGGGTTTAGGGCTGGGATGTTAGGGCTTAGAGCTGGGACGTAGGGCTTAGGGCTCAGGACGGGTCTTTAGGGCTCCGGACTAGGGTTTGGGGCTTGGGAATAGGGTTTAAGGCTGGGGACTAGGGTATGAGGGTAGGGTTGAGGCTTGTTTCTAGGGTTTAGGGGAGTGTGCGTCGTTGCGGTTAGGTGTTTAGGGTTCAGAGGAGTGTGTAGGGTTAGGAGGTAGGGTTGGGGAGGTGTCTAGGGTTAGGAGGTAGGGTTGGGAAGGTGTCTAGGGCTTAGGGTTGGAATTGCTAGGGTTTCCCCGAGTCTAGGGCTCAGGGCTCGATTCAGTTTCGCCAATATTGGTGTTTTGGAAGGGTTTGTGTTGGTCTGGCTGGGTTGGGGTTGGTCCGATTTGGCTGGATTTGGTTTGGACTTGTGTGGTTTGGTGTTGGGAAGGTTTTCCAGTGGTTTGGCAAAAATCGATCCAGATTTGGCTGATTTTGGGGTGATTTTGCGTGTTTGCGGGGGGCGCGTGTTTGCCGCAAAAGTCGTACCCCTTCCACTGGATGGATTTGTGTAATTCTTGCTGAGATTCTTCATAATCGCTGGAACTAATGTCCCAGTGAGTTTCAAGAGGATCGAAGTAGGGGAAGTGCGAAAAAAGCACTTTTTGAGTGATGGCCTGAATCGCCATGTTATCCAATGGGCGTTTTTGGGGTGGTGGAGAAGTGGTTTTAAGGGTGTTCCACTTGCTCCAGAGGAACGGGGCTGCTGTGAGTGGTAGGGAGGGGGAATTCATGGGTGTGCAGGAAGATTGGGAGGAATCGATCGATGGGAAGGGTGTTTTTCGTGAAAGTCGAGGAAGGAAGGAGCTGCCATAGGAGCCCATGTTAAATGTGAGTGTTTACATGTTTTTGGGGTTCGATTGCAGGGTGTTCCAGGTGGTTCCAAGTGGATGTAGTTAGCTGGGATCAGAGGTGGGAAAGTCTAATTTTGTTTGCAAGTGTTTTGAAGAAAATTCATGGAGGGGAAGGGGTGTTTTGGGCCTAGTTTGAAAGTGCATTTTGGACGCGACTTTAGGCCTTATGCGAGGTCGCGGTAATGCACGTTTTTGGGGTGGTATGTTGGGGTGTTCTAGGTTTTTGGGAAGGAGTTTAGGGGTGTGGGAGCAATGTTGGGAATGTCTAGTTTCTGGGAAAAATAGCAGTTTGGTTGTAGGTGGAGGGGAAAGGGTACTTTTGGCCTGTTTTGTAAGTGTACTTTCGTGCCATTGGCTAACATTGGCTGGCCCAGAGGTCGCGGTAATGCGGTTGTTTGGGAGGGTATTTTGGGGTGTTCCCTATTTTTGGGAATGTGTTTAAGGGGTTGGGAGGTATGTTGGGAATGTCTAGTTATTGAGAAAAATAGTAGTTTGCTCGTAGGTTGAGGGGAAATGCGAATTTGGGCCTGTTTTCAAGGTGCACTTTCGTGCCATTGGCTAACATTGCCGGTACTGCGTTATTGCAGATGAAAGCCACAAGAGGGCGACTTATATGTGGATTCCAGGGTTTAGGGCTCAGGGCAAGTGTGTGGGAATTGGGATAAGGGTGGAAGGGTTGTTGTGAGTGTTTAGGGGTGAGAGTGAGGGTGGAAGGCTTGTGTTTTAGGGCTGGGGATTAGGGCTTAGGGCCAGGCTTTAGGGTTCGGGGCTCCCTGCTAGGGCTTAGGGCTGCGGGCTAGGGCTGCAGGCTCGGGGATTAGGGCTTAGGGCCAGGCTTTAGGGTTCGGGACTGGGTTTCAGGGTTTAGGGCAGGGAAGGAGGGTAGTTTGTAGGACTGGAGACTAGGGTTTAGGGTTCGTGTGTAAGACTAGGCTTTAGGGTTTAGGGCTGGGATGTTAGGGCTTAGAGCTGGGACGTAGGGCTTAGGGCTCAGGACGGGTCTTTAGGGCTCCGGACTAGGGTTTGGGGCTTGGGAATAGGGTTTAAGGCTGGGGACTAGGGTATGAGGGTAGGGTTGAGGCTTGTTTCTAGGGTTTAGGGGAGTGTGCGTCGTTGCGGTTAGGTGTTTAGGGTTCAGAGGAGTGTGTAGGGTTAGGAGGTAGGGTTGGGGAGGTGTCTAGGGTTAGGAGGTAGGGTTGGGAAGGTGTCTAGGGCTTAGGGTTGGAATTGCTAGGGTTTCCCCGAGTCTAGGGCTCAGGGCTCGATTCAGTTTCGCCAATATTGGTGTTTTGGAAGGGTTTGTGTTGGTCTGGCTGGGTTGGGGTTGGTCCGATTTGGCTGGATTTGGTTTGGACTTGTGTGGTTTGGTGTTGGGAAGGTTTTCCAGTGGTTTGGCAAAAATCGATCCAGATTTGGCTGATTTTGGGGTGATTTTGCGTGTTTGCGGGGGGCGCGTGTTTGCCGCAAAAGTCGTACCCCTTCCACTGGATGGATTTGTGTAATTCTTGCTGAGATTCTTCATAATCGCTGGAACTAATGTCCCAGTGAGTTTCAAGAGGATCGAAGTAGGGGAAGTGCGAAAAAAGCACTTTTTGAGTGATGGCCTGAATCGCCATGTTATCCAATGGGCGTTTTTGGGGTGGTGGAGAAGTGGTTTTAAGGGTGTTCCACTTGCTCCAGAGGAACGGGGCTGCTGTGAGTGGTAGGGAGGGGGAATTCATGGGTGTGCAGGAAGATTGGGAGGAATCGATCGATGGGAAGGGTGTTTTTCGTGAAAGTCGAGGAAGGAAGGAGCTGCCATAGGAGCCCATGTTAAATGTGAGTGTTTACATGTTTTTGGGGTTCGATTGCAGGGTGTTCCAGGTGGTTCCAAGTGGATGTAGTTAGCTGGGATCAGAGGTGGGAAAGTCTAATTTTGTTTGCAAGTGTTTTGAAGAAAATTCATGGAGGGGAAGGGGTGTTTTGGGCCTAGTTTGAAAGTGCATTTTGGACGCGACTTTAGGCCTTATGCGAGGTCGCGGTAATGCACGTTTTTGGGGTGGTATGTTGGGGTGTTCTAGGTTTTTGGGAAGGAGTTTAGGGGTGTGGGAGCAATGTTGGGAATGTCTAGTTTCTGGGAAAAATAGCAGTTTGGTTGTAGGTGGAGGGGAAAGGGTACTTTTGGCCTGTTTTGTAAGTGTACTTTCGTGCCATTGGCTAACATTGGCTGGCCCAGAGGTCGCGGTAATGCGGTTGTTTGGGAGGGTATTTTGGGGTGTTCCCTATTTTTGGGAATGTGTTTAAGGGGTTGGGAGGTATGTTGGGAATGTCTAGTTATTGAGAAAAATAGTAGTTTGCTCGTAGGTTGAGGGGAAATGCGAATTTGGGCCTGTTTTCAAGGTGCACTTTCGTGCCATTGGCTAACATTGCCGGTACTGCGTTATTGCAGATGAAAGCCACAAGAGGGCGACTTATATGTGGATTCCAGGGTTTAGGGCTCAGGGCAAGTGTGTGGGAATTGGGATAAGGGTGGAAGGGTTGTTGTGAGTGTTTAGGGGTGAGAGTGAGGGTGGAAGGCTTGTGTTTTAGGGCTGGGGATTAGGGCTTAGGGCCAGGCTTTAGGGTTCGGGGCTCCCTGCTAGGGCTTAGGGCTGCGGGCTAGGGCTGCAGGCTCGGGGATTAGGGCTTAGGGCCAGGCTTTAGGGTTCGGGACTGGGTTTCAGGGTTTAGGGCAGGGAAGGAGGGTAGTTTGTAGGACTGGAGACTAGGGTTTAGGGTTCGTGTGTAAGACTAGGCTTTAGGGTTTAGGGCTGGGATGTTAGGGCTTAGAGCTGGGACGTAGGGCTTAGGGCTCAGGACGGGTCTTTAGGGCTCCGGACTAGGGTTTGGGGCTTGGGAATAGGGTTTAAGGCTGGGGACTAGGGTATGAGGGTAGGGTTGAGGCTTGTTTCTAGGGTTTAGGGGAGTGTGCGTCGTTGCGGTTAGGTGTTTAGGGTTCAGAGGAGTGTGTAGGGTTAGGAGGTAGGGTTGGGGAGGTGTCTAGGGTTAGGAGGTAGGGTTGGGAAGGTGTCTAGGGCTTAGGGTTGGAATTGCTAGGGTTTCCCCGAGTCTAGGGCTCAGGGCTCGATTCAGTTTCGCCAATATTGGTGTTTTGGAAGGGTTTGTGTTGGTCTGGCTGGGTTGGGGTTGGTCCGATTTGGCTGGATTTGGTTTGGACTTGTGTGGTTTGGTGTTGGGAAGGTTTTCCAGTGGTTTGGCAAAAATCGATCCAGATTTGGCTGATTTTGGGGTGATTTTGCGTGTTTGCGGGGGGCGCGTGTTTGCCGCAAAAGTCGTACCCCTTCCACTGGATGGATTTGTGTAATTCTTGCTGAGATTCTTCATAATCGCTGGAACTAATGTCCCAGTGAGTTTCAAGAGGATCGAAGTA
>NW_028187417.1:0-52000 GCF_964204655.1 Triturus cristatus
ATGGCCTAATAGCTCAGGTCTTAGACTTCTACTCTGGCCTAATGGTTAAGGTCTTAACCCTTACTCTGGCCTAGTGGTTAAGGTCGTAACTCTTACTCTGGCCTAATAGCTAAGGTCTTAGACTCGTACTCTGGCCTACTGGTTAAGGTCTTAACTCTTACTCTGGCCTAATAGATGAGGTCTTAACTCTTACTCTGGCCTACTGGCTAAGGTCTTAACTCTTACTCTGGCCTAATAGCTAAGGTCTTAGACTCGTACTCTGGCCTAATGGTTAAGGTCTTAACTCTTACTCTGGCCTACTTGTTAAGGTCTTAACTTTTACTCTGGCCTAATAGCTAAGGTCTTAGTCTCATACTATGGCCTACAGGTTAAGGTCTTAACTCTTACTCTGGCCTACTGGTTAAGGTCTTAACTTTTACTCTGGCCTACTGGTTAAGGTCTTAACTCTTACTCTGGCCTAATAGATAAGGTCTTAGACTGGCACTCTGGCCTAATGGTTAAGGTCTTAACTCTTACTCTGGCCTAATAGCTAAGGTCTTAGACTCGTACACTGGCCTAATGGTTAAGGTCTTAACTCTTACTCTGGCCTAATAGCTAAGGTCTTAACTCTTACTTTGGTCTAATAACTAAGGTCTTAGACTCGTACTATGGCCTACAGGTTAAGGTCTTAACTCTTACTCTGGACTACAGGTTAAGGTCTTAACTCTTACTCTGGCCTACTGGTTAAGGTCTTAACTCTTACTCTGGCCTAATAGCTAAGGTCTTAGAGTCGTACTCTGGCCTACTGGTTAAGGTCTTAACTCTTACTCTGTCCTTCTGGTTAAGGTCTTAACTCTTACTCTGGCCTAATAGCTAAGTTCTTAGACTCGTACTCTGGCCTACAGGTTAAGGTCTTAACTCTTATTCTGGCCTAATAGCTAAGTTCTTAACTCTTACTCTGGCCTAATAGCTAAGGTCTTAGACTCGTACTCTGGCCTAATGATTAAGTTCTTAACTCTTACTCTGGCCTAATGGTTAAGGTCTTAACTCTTTCTCTGGCCTACTGGTTAAGGTCTTAACTCTTACTCTGGCCTAATAGCTAAGGTCTTAGACTCGTACTATGGCCTAATAGCTCAGGTCTTAGACTTGAACTCTGGCCTAATGGTTAAGGTCTACTCTTAACCCTTACTCTGGCCTACTGGTTAAGGTCGTAACTCTTACTCTGGCCTAATAGCTAAGGTCTTAGACTCGTACACTGGCCTAATGGTTAAGGTCTTAACTCACACTCTGGCCTAATAGCTAAGGTCTTAACTCTTACTCTGGCCTAATAGCTAAGGTCTTAGACTCGTACTCTGGTCTACTGGTTAAGTTCTTAACTCTTACTCTGGCCTACTGGTTAAGGTCTTAACTCTTACTCTGGCCTAATAGCTAAGGTCTTAGACTCGTACTATGGCCTACAGGTTAAGGTCTTAACTCTTACTCTGGCCTACTGGTTAAGGTCTTAACTCTTACTCTGGCCTAATAGCTAAGGTCTTAGACTCGTACCATGGCCTAATAGCTAAGGTCTTAGACTCGTACTCTGGCATACTTGTTAAGGTCTTAACTCTTACTCTGGCCTAATAGCTACGGTCTTAGACTCGTACTATGGCCTACAGGTTAAGGTCTTAACTCTCACTCTGGCCTAATATCTAAGGTCAAAGATCGTACTCTGGCCTAATGGTTAAGGTCTTAACTCTTACTCTGGCCTAATAGCTAAGGTCTTAGACTGGTACTCTGGCATAATGGTTAAGGTCTTAACTCTTACTCTGGCCTAATAGCTAAGGTCTTAGACTCGTACTCTGGCCTACTGGCCAAGGTCTTAACTTTTACTCTGGCCTAATAGATAAGGTCTTAACTCTTACTCTGGACTACTGGTTAAGGTCTTAACTCTTACTCTGGCCTAATAGCTAAGGTCTTAGCCTCGTACTATGGCCTACAGGTTAAGGTCTTAACTCTTACTCTGGCCTACCGGTTAAGGTCTTAACTCTTACTCTGGCCTAATAGATAAGGTCTTAACTCTTACTCTGGCCTAATAGCTAAGGTCTTAGACTCGTACTCTGGCCTACTGGTTAAGGTCATAACTCTTACTCTGGCCTACTGGTTAAGGTCTTAACTCTTACTCTGGCCTACGGGTTAAGGTCTTAACTCTTACTCTGACCTACTGGTTAAGGTCTTAACTCTTACTCTAGCCAAATAGCTAAGGTCTTAGACTCTTACTCTGGCCTACTGGTTAAGGTCTTAACTCTTACTCTGGCCTACTGTTTAAGGTCTTAACTCTTACTCTGGCCTAATAGCTAAGGTCTTAGGCTCTTACTCTGGCCTACTGGTTAAGGTCTTAACTCTTACTCTGGCCTACTGGTTAAGGTCTTAACTCTTACTCTGGCATAATAGCTAAGGTCTTAGACTCCTACTCTGGCCTAATGGTTAAGGTCTTAACTCTTACTCTGGCCTACTGGTTAAGGTCTTAACTCTTACTCTGGCCTAATAGCTAAGGTCTTAACTCTTACTCTGGCCTACTGGTTAAGGTCTTAACTCTTACTCTGGCCTAATAGCTAAGGTCTTAGACTCGTACACTGGCCTAATGGTTAAGGTCTTAACTCTTACTCTGGCCTAATAGCTAAGGTCTTAGACTCGTACTCTGGCCTACTGGTTAAGGTCTTAACTCTTACTCTGGCCTACTGGTTAAGGTCTTAACTCTTACTCTGGCCTACTGGTTAAGGTCTTAACTCTTACTCTGACCTACTGGTTAAGGTCTTAACTCTTACTCTAGCCTAATAGCTAAGGTCTTAGACTCTTACTCTGGCCTACTGGTTAAGGTCTTAACTCTTACTCTGGCCTAATGGTTAAGGTCTTAACTCTTACTCTGGCCTACTGGTTAAGGTCTTAACTCTTACTCTGGCCTAATAGCTAAGGTCTTAACTCTTACTCTGGCATAATAGCTAAGGTCTTAACTCTTACTCTGGCCTAATAGCTAAGGTCAAAGATAGTACTCGGGCTTAATGGTTAAGGTCTTAACTCTTACTCTGGCCTAATAGCTAAGGTCTTAGACTAGTACTCTGGCCTACTGGTTAAGGTCTTAACTCTTACTCTGGCCTAATAGATAAGGTCTTAACTCTTACTCTGGCCTAATAGCTAAGGTCTTAGACTCATACTCTGGCCTAATGGTTAAGGTCTTAACTCTTACTCTGGCCTACTTGTTAAGGTCTTAACTCTTACTCTGGCCTAATAGCTAAGGTCTTAGCCTCGTACTATGGCCTACAGGTTAAGGTCTTAACTCTTACTCTGGCCTACTGGTTAAGGTCTTAACTTTTACTCTGGCCTACTGGTTAAGGTCTTAACTCTTACTCTGGCCTAATAGCTAAGGTCTTAGACTGGCACTCTGGCCTAATGGTTAAGGTCTTAACTCTTACTCTGGCCTAATAGCTAAGGTCTTAGACTCGTACACTGGCCTAATGGTTAAGGTCTTAACTCTTACTCTGGTCTAATAACTAAGGTCTTATACTCGTACTATGGCCTACAGGTTAAGGTCTTAACTCTTACTCTGGCCTACAGGTTAAGGTCTTAACTCTTACTCTGGCCTACTGGTTAAGGTCTTAACTCTTACTCTGGCCTAATAGCTAAGGTCTTAGAGTCGTACTCTGGCCTACTGGTTAAGGTCTTAACTCTTACTCTGTCCTTCTGGTTAAGGTCTTAACTCTTACTCTGGCCTAATAGCTAAGTTCTTAACCCTTACTCTGGCCTAATAGCTAAGGTCTTAGACCCGTACTCTGGCCTAATGATTAAGGTCTTAACTCTTACTCTGGCCTAATGGTTAAGGCCTTAACTCTTACTCTGGCCTACTGGTTAAGGTCTTAACTCTAACTCTGGCCTAATAGCTAAGGTCTTAGACTTGTACTATGGCCTAATAGCTCAGGTCTTAGACTCGTATTCTGGCCTAATGGTTAAGGTCTTAACCCTTACTCTGGCCTACTGGTTAAGGTCTTAACTCTAACTCTGGCCTAATAGCTAAGATCTTATACTCGTACACTGGCCTAATGGTTAAGGTCTTAACTCTTACTCTGGCCTAATAGCTAAGGTCTTAACTCTTACTCTGGCCTAATAGCTAAGGTCTTAGACTCGTACTATGGCCTAATAGCTAAGGTATTAGACACGTACTCTGGCCTACTGGTTAAGGTCTTAACTCTTACCCTGGCCTAATAGCTAAGGTCTTAGACTCGTACTATGGCCTACAGGTTAAGGTCTTAACTCTTACTCTGACCTAATAGCTAAGGTCTGAGACTCGTACTCTGGCCTACAGGTTAAGTTCTTAACTCTTACTCTGTCCTACTGGTTAAGGTCTAAACAATTACTCTGGCCTACTGGTTAATGTCTTAACTCTTACTCTGGCCTACTGGTTAAGGTCTTAACCCTTACTCTGGCCTAATAGCTAAGGTCTTAAACTCGTACTCTGGCCTACAGGTTACGGTCTTAACTCTTACTCTGGCCTACTGGTTTAGGTCTTAACTCTTACTCTGGCCTACTGGTTAAGGTCTTAACTCTTACTCTGGCCTAATAGCTAAGGTCTTAACTCTTACTATGACCTAATAGCTAAGGTCTTAGACTCGTACTCTGGCCTATTGGTTAAGGTCTTAACGCTTACTCTGGCCTAATAGCTAAGGTCTTAGACTCGTACTCTGGCATACTTGTTAAGGTCATAACTCTTACTCTGGCCTAATAACTACGGTCTTACACTCGTACTATGGCCTACAGGTTAAGGTCTTAACTCTTACTCTGGCCTAATAGCTAAGGTCAAAGATCGTACTCTGGCCTAATGGTTAAGGTCTTAACTCTTACTCTGGCCTAATAGCTAAGGTCTTAGACTGGTACTCTGGCCTTATGGTTAAGGTCTTAACTCTTACTCTGGCCTAATAGCTAAGGTCTTAGACTCGTACTCTGGCCTACTGGTTAAGGTCTTAACTCTTACTCTGGCCTACTGGTTAAGGTCTTAACTCTTACTCTGGCCTACTGGTTAACGTCTTAACTCTTACTCTGGCCTAATAGCTAAGGTCTTAGACTCGTACTCTGGCCTAATGGTTAAGGTCTTAACTCTTACTCTGGCCTAACAACTAAGGTCTTAGACTCGTACTCTGGCCTACTGGTTAAGGTCTTAACTTTTACTCTGGCCTACTGGTTAAGGTCTTAACTCTTACTCTAGACTAATAGCTAAGGTCTTAACTCTTACTCTGGCCTAATAGCTAAGGTCTTAGACTCGTACTCTGGCCTACTGGTTAAGGTCTTAACTCTTACTCTGGCCTACTGGTTAAGGTCTTAACTCTTATTCTGGCCTACTGGTTAAGGTCTTAACTCTTACTCTGACCTACTGGTTAAGGTCTTAACTCTTACTCTGGCTTAATAGCTAACGTCTTAGACTCTTACTCTGGCCTACTGGTTAAGGTCTTAACTCTTACTCTGGCCTACTGGTTAAGGTCTTAACTCTTACTCTGGCCTAATAGCTAAGGTCTTAGACTCGTACTCTGGCCTAATGGTTAAGGTCTTAACTCTTACTCTGGCCTACTGGTTAAGGTCTTAACTCTTACTCTGGCCTAATAGCTAAGGTCTTAACTCTTACTCTGGCCTAATAGCTAAGGTCTTAGACTCGTACTCTGGCCTAATAGCTAAGGTCTTAACTCTTACTCTGGCCTAATAGCTAAGGTCAAAGATCATACTCTGGGCTAATGGTTAAGGTCTAAACTCTTACTCTGGCCTAATAGCTAAGGTCTTAGACTGGTACTCTGGCCTAATGGTTAAGGTCTGAACTCTTACTCTGGCCTAATAGCTAAGGTCTTAGACTCGTACTCTGGCCTACTGGTTAAGGTCTTAACTCTTACTCTGGCCTAATAGATAAGGTCTTAACTCTTACTCTGGCCTAATGGTTAAGGTCTTAACTCTTACTCTGGCCAACTTGTTAAGGTCTTAACTCTTACTCTGGCCTAATAGCGAAGGTCTTAGCCTCGTACTATGGCCTACAGGTTAAGGTCTTAACTCTTACTCTGGCCTACTGGTTAAGGTCTTAACTTTTACTCTGGCCTACTTGTTAGGGTCTTAACTCTTACTCTGGCCTAATAGCTAAGGTCCTAGACTGGCACTCTGGCCTAATGGTTAAGGTCTTAACTCTTACTCTGGCCTAATAGCTAAGGTCTTAGACTCGTACACTGGCCTAATGGTTAAGGTCTTAACTCTTACTCTGGCCTAATAGCTAAGGTCTTAACTCTTACTCTGGTCTAATAACTAAGGTCTTAGACTCGTACTATGGCCTACAGGTTAAGGTCTTAACTCTTACTCTGGCCTACAGGTTAAGGTCTTAACTCTTACTCTGGCCTACTGGTTAAGGTCTTAACTCTTACTCTGGCCTAATAGCTAAGGTCTTAGTGTCGTACTGTGGCCTACTGGTTAAGGTCTTAACTCTTACTCTGTCCTTCTGGTTAAGGTCTTAACTCTTACTCTGGCCTAATAGCTAAGTTCTTAGACTCGTACTATGGCCTACAGGTTAAGGACTTAACTCGTACTCTGGCCTACAGGTTAAGGTCTTAACTCTTACTCTGGCCTAATAGCTAAGTTCTTAACTCTTACTCTGGCCTAATAGCTAAGGTCTTAGACTCGTACTCTGGCCTAATGATTAAGGTCTTAACTCTTACTCTGGCCTAATGGTTAGGGTCTTAACTCTTACTCTGGCCTACTTGTTAAGGTCTTAACTCTTACTCTGGCCTAATAGCGAAGGTCTTAGCCTCGTACTATGGCCTACAGGTTAAGGTCTTAACTCTTACTCTGGCCTCCTGGTTAAGGTCTTAACTTTTACTCTGGCCTACTGGTTAGGGTCTTAACTCTTACTCTGGCCTAATAGCTAAGGTCTTAGACTGGCACTCTGGCCTAATGGTTAAGGTCTTAACTCTTACTCTGGCCTAATAGCTAAGGTCTTAGACTCGTACACTGGCCTAATGGTTAAGGTCTTAACTCTTACTCTGGCCTAATAGCTAAGGTCTTAACTCTTACTCTGGTCTAATAACTAAGGTCTTAGACTCGTACTATGGCCTACAGGTTAAGGTCTTAACTCTTACTCTGGCCTACAGGTTAAGGTCTTAACTCTTACTCTGGCCTACTGGTTAAGGTCTTAACTCTTACTCTGGCCTAATAGCTAAGGTCTTAGTGTCGTACTGTGGCCTACTGGTTAAGGTCTTAACTCTTACTCTGTCCTTCTGGTTAAGGTCTTAACTCTTACTCTGGCCTAATAGCTAAGTTCTTAGACTCGTACTATGGCCTACAGGTTAAGGACTTAACTCTTACTCTGGCCTAATAGCTAAGTTCTTAACTCTTACTCTGGCCTAATAGCTAAGGTCTTAGACTCGTACTCTGGCCTAATGATTAAGGTCTTAACTCTTACTCTGGCCTAATGGTTAAGGTCTTAACTCTTACTCTGGCCTAATAGCTAAGGTCTTAGTGTCGTACTGTGGCCTACTGGTTAAGGTCTTAACTCTTACTCTGTCCTTCTGGTTAAGGTCTTAACTCTTACTCTGGCCTAATAGCTAAGTTCTTAGACTCGTACTATGGCCTACAGGTTAAGGTCTTAACTCTTACTCTGGCCTAATAGCTAAGTTCTTAACTCTTACTCTGGCCTAATAGCTAAGGTCTTAGACTCGTACTCTGGCCTAATGATTAAGGTCTTAACTCTTACTCTGGCCTAATGGTTAAGGTCTTAACTCTCACTCTGGCCTAATGGTTAAGGTCTTAACTCGTACTCTGGCCTACTGGTTAAGGTCTTAACTCTTACTCTGGCCTAATAGCTAAGGTCTTAGACTCGTACACTGGCCTAATGGTTAAGGTCTTAACTCTTACTCTGGCCTAATAGCTAAGGTCTTAACTCTTACTCTGGCCTAATAGCTAAGGTCTTAGACTCGTACTATGGCCTAATAGCTAAGGTATTAGACACGTACTCTGGCCTACTGGTTAAACTCTTAACTCTTACCCTGGCCTAATAGCTAAGGTCTTAGACTCGTACTATGGCCTACAGGTTAAGGTCTTAACTCTTACTCTGACCTAATAGCTAAGGTCTTAGACTCGTACTCTGGCCTACAGCTTAAGTTCTTAACTCTTACTCTGTCCTACTGGTTAAGGTCTAAACAATTACTCTGGCCTACTGGTTAAGGTCTTAACCCTTACTCTGGCCTAATAGCTAAGGTCTTAGACTCGTACTCTGGCCTACAGGTTAAGGTCTTAACTCTTACTCTGGCCTACTGGTTAAGGTCTTAACTCTTACTCTGGCCTACTGGTTAAGGTCTTAACTCTTACTCTGGCCTAATAGCTAAGGTCTTAACTCTTACTATGACCTAATAGCTAAGGTCTTAGACTTGTACTCTGGCCTACTGGTTAAGGTCTTAACGCTTACTCTGGCCTAATAGCTAAGGTCTTAGACTCGTACTATGGCCTACAGGTTAAGGTCTTCACTCTTACTCTGGCCTACTGGTTAAGGTCTTAACTCTTACTCTGGACTAATAGCTAAGGTCTTAACTCTTACTCTGGCCTAATAGCTAAGGTCTTAGACTCGTACTCTGGCCTACTGGTTAAGGTCTTAACTCTTACTCTGGCCTACTAGTTAAGGTCTTAACTCTTACTCTGGCCTACTGGTTAAGGTCTTAACTCTTACTCTGACCTAATAGCTAAGGTCTTAGGCTCTTACTCTGGCCTACTGGTTAAGGTCTTAACTCTTACTCTGGCCTACTGGTTAAGGTCTTAACTCTTACTCTGGCATAATAGCTAAGGTCTTAGACTCGTACTCTGGCCTAATGGTTAAGGTCTTAACTCTTACTCTGGCCTACTGGTTAAGGTCTTAACTCTTACTCTGGCCTAATAGCTAAGGTCTTAGACTCGTACACTGGCCTAATGGTTAAGGTCTTAACTGTTACTCTGGCCTAATAGCTAAGGTCTTAACTCTTACTCTGGCCTAATAGCTAAGGTCTTAGACTCGTACTATGGCCTACAGGTTAAGGTCTTAACTCTTACTCTGGCCTACAGGTTAAGGTCTTAACTCTTACTCTGGCCTACTGGTTAAGGTCTTAACTCTTACTCTGGCCTAATAGCTACGGTCTTAGGCTCGTACTCTGGCCTAATGGTTAAGGTCTTAACTCTTACTCTGGCCTAATAGCTAAGGTCTTAGAGTCGTACTCTGGCCTACTGGTTAAGGTCTTAACTCTTACTCTGGCCTACTGGTTAAGGTCTTAACTCTTACTCTGGCCTAATAGCTAAGGTCCTAGACTCGTACTATGGCCTAATAGTTAAGGTCTTAGACTCGTACTCTGGACTACTTGTTAAGGTCTTAACTCTTACGCTGGACTAATAGCTAAGGTCTTAGACTCGTACTATGGCCTACAGGATAAGGTCTTAACTCTTACTCTGGCCTAATAGCTAAGGTCAAAGACTCGTACTCTGGCCAAATGGTTAAGGTCTTAACTCTTACTCTGGCCTAATGGTTAAGGTCTAGACTGGCACTCTGGGCCTAATGGTTAAGGTCTTAACTCTTACTCTGGCCTAATAGCTAAGGTCTTAGACTCGTACACTGGCCTAATGGTTAAGGTCTTAACTCTTACTCTGGCCTAATAGCTAAGGTCTTAACTCTTACTCTGGCCTAATAGCTAAGGTCTTAGACTCATACTATGGCCTAATAGCTAAGGTATTAGACACGTACTCTGGCCTACTGGTTAAACTCTTAACTCTTACCCTGGCCTAATAGCTAAGGTCTTAGACTCGTACTATGGCCTACAGGTTAAGGTCTTAACTCTTACTCTGACCTAATAGCTAAGGTCTTAGACTCGTACTCTGGCCTACAGCTTAAGTTCTTAACTCTTACTCTGTCCTACTGGTTAAGGTCTAAACAATTACTCTGGCCTACTGGTTAAGGTCTTAACCCTTACTCTGGCCTAATAGCTAAGGTCTTAGACTCGTACTCTGGCCTACAGGTTAAGGTCTTAACTCTTACTCTGGCCTACTGGTTAAGGTCTTAACTCTTACTCTGGCCTACTGGTTAAGGTCTTAACTCTTACTCTGGCCTAATAACTAAGGTCTTAACTCTTACTATGACCTAATAGCTAAGGTCTTAGACTTGTACTCTGGCCTACTGGTTAAGGTCTTAACGCTTACTCTGGCCTAATAGCTAAGGTCTTAGACTCGTACTATGGCCTACAGGTTAAGGTCTTCACTCTTACTCTGGCCTACTGGTTAAGGTCTTAACTCTTACTCTGGACTAATAGCTAAGGTCTTAACTCTTACTCTGGCCTAATAGCTAAGGTCTTAGACTCGTACTCTGGCCTACTGGTTAAGGTCTTAACTCTTACTCTGGCCTACTAGTTAAGGTCTTAACTCTTACTCTGGCCTACTGGTTAAGGTCTTAACTCTTACTCTGACCTAATAGCTAAGGTCTTAGGCTCTTACTCTGGCCTACTGGTTAAGGTCTTAACTCTTACTCTGGCCTACTGGTTAAGGTCTTAACTCTTACTCTGGCATAATAGCTAAGGTCTTAGACTCGTACTCTGGCCTAATGGTTAAGGTCTTAACTCTTACTCTGGCCTACTGGTTAAGGTCTTAACTCTTACTCTGGCCTAATAGCTAAGGTCTTAGACTCGTACACTGGCCTAATGGTTAAGGTCTTAACTGTTACTCTGGCCTAATAGCTAAGGTCTTAACTCTTACTCTGGCCTAATAGCTAAGGTCTTAGACTCGTACTATGGCCTACAGGTTAAGGTCTTAACTCTTACTCTGGCCTACAGGTTAAGGTCTTAACTCTTACTCTGGCCTACTGGTTAAGGTCTTAACTCTTACTCTGGCCTAATAGCTACGGTCTTAGGCTCGTACTCTGGCCTAATGGTTAAGGTCTTAACTCTTACTCTGGCCTAATAGCTAAGGTCTTAGAGTCGTACTCTGGCCTACTGGTTAAGGTCTTAACTCTTACTCTGGCCTACTGGTTAAGGTCTTAACTCTTACTCTGGCCTAATAGCTAAGGTCCTAGACTCGTACTATGGCCTAATAGTTAAGGTCTTAGACTCGTACTCTGGACTACTTGTTAAGGTCTTAACTCTTACGCTGGACTAATAGCTAAGGTCTTAGACTCGTACTATGGCCTACAGGATAAGGTCTTAACTCTTACTCTGGCCTAATAGCTAAGGTCAAAGACTCGTACTCTGGCCAAATGGTTAAGGTCTTAACTCTTACTCTGGCCTAATGGTTAAGGTCTAGACTGGCACTCTGGGCCTAATGGTTAAGGTCTTAACTCTTACTCTGGCCTAATAGCTAAGGTCTTAGACTCGTACACTGGCCTAATGGTTAAGGTCTTAACTCTTACTCTGGCCTAATAGCTATGGTCTTAACTCTTACTCTGGCCTAATAGCTAAGGTCTTAGACTGGGACTCTGGCCTAATGGTTAAGGTCTTAACTCTTACTCTGGTCTAATAGCTAAGGTCTTAGACTCGTACTCTGGCCTACTGGTTAAGGTCTTAACTCTTACTCTGGCCTAATAGATGAGGTCTTAACTCTTACTCTGGCCTACTGGCTAAGGTCTTAACTCTTACTCTGGCCTAATAGCTAAGGTCTTAGACTCGTACTCTGGCCTAATGGTTAAGGTCTTAACTCTTACTCTGGCCTACTTGTTAAGGTCTTAACTTTTACTCTGGCCTAATAGCTAAGGTCTTAGTCTCATACTATGGCCTACAGGTTAAGGTCTTAACTCTTACTCTGGCCTACTGGTTAAGGTCTTAACTTTTACTCTGGCCTACTGGTTAAGGTCTTAACTCTTACTCTGGCCTAATAGATAAGGTCTTAGACTGGCACTCTGGCCTAATGGTTAAGGTCTTAACTCTTACTCTGGCCTAATAGCTAAGGTCTTAGACTCGTACACTGGCCTAATGGTTAAGGTCTTAACTCTTACTCTGGCCTAATAGCTAAGGTGTTAACTCTTACTTTGGTCTAATAACTAAGGTCTTAGACTCGTACTATGGCCTACAGGTTAAGGTCTTAACTCTTACTCTGGACTACAGGTTAAGGTCTTAACTCTTACTCTGGCCTACTGGTTAAGGTCTTAACTCTTACTCTGGCCTAATAGCTAAGGTCTTAGAGTCGTACTCTGGCCTACTGGTTAAGGTCTTAACTCTTACTCTGTCCTTCTGGTTAAGGTCTTAACTCTTACTCTGGCCTAATAGCTAAGTTCTTAGACTCGTACTCTGGCCTACAGGTTAAGGTCTTAACTCTTACTCTGGCCTAATAGCTAAGTTCTTAACTCTTACTCTGGCCTAATAGCTAAGGTCTTAGACTCGTACTCTGGCCTAATGATTAAGGTCTTAACTCTTACTCTGGCCTAATGGTTAAGGTCTTAACTCTTACTCTGGCCTACTGGTTAAGGTCTTAACTCTTACTCTGGCCTAATAGCTAAGGTCTTAACTCTTACTATGACCTAATAGCTAAGGTCTTAGACTTGTACTCTGGCCTACTGGTTAAGGTCTTAACGCTTACTCTGGCCTAATAGCTAAGGTCTTAGACTCGTACTATGGCCTACAGGTTAAGGTCTTCACTCTTACTCTGGCCTACTGGTTAAGGTCTTAACTCTTACTCTGGACTAATAGCTAAGGTCTTAACTCTTACTCTGGCCTAATAGCTAAGGTCTTAGACTCGTACTCTGGCCTACTGGTTAAGGTCTTAACTCTTACTCTGGCCTACTAGTTAAGGTCTTAACTCTTACTCTGGCCTACTGGTTAAGGTCTTAACTCTTACTCTGACCTAATAGCTAAGGTCTTAGGCTCTTACTCTGGCCTACTGGTTAAGGTCTTAACTCTTACTCTGGCCTACTGGTTAAGGTCTTAACTCTTACTCTGGCATAATAGCTAAGGTCTTAGACTCGTACTCTGGCCTAATGGTTAAGGTCTTAACTCTTACTCTGGCCTACTGGTTAAGGTCTTAACTCTTACTCTGGCCTAATAGCTAAGGTCTTAGACTCGTACACTGGCCTAATGGTTAAGGTCTTAACTGTTACTCTGGCCTAATAGCTAAGGTCTTAACTCTTACTCTGGCCTAATAGCTAAGGTCTTAGACTCGTACTATGGCCTACAGGTTAAGGTCTTAACTCTTACTCTGGCCTACAGGTTAAGGTCTTAACTCTTACTCTGGCCTACTGGTTAAGGTCTTAACTCTTACTCTGGCCTAATAGCTACGGTCTTAGGCTCGTACTCTGGCCTAATGGTTAAGGTCTTAACTCTTACTCTGGCCTAATAGCTAAGGTCTTAGAGTCGTACTCTGGCCTACTGGTTAAGGTCTTAACTCTTACTCTGGCCTACTGGTTAAGGTCTTAACTCTTACTCTGGCCTAATAGCTAAGGTCCTAGACTCGTACTATGGCCTAATAGTTAAGGTCTTAGACTCGTACTCTGGACTACTTGTTAAGGTCTTAACTCTTACGCTGGACTAATAGCTAAGGTCTTAGACTCGTACTATGGCCTACAGGATAAGGTCTTAACTCTTACTCTGGCCTAATAGCTAAGGTCAAAGACTCGTACTCTGGCCAAATGGTTAAGGTCTTAACTCTTACTCTGGCCTAATGGTTAAGGTCTAGACTGGCACTCTGGGCCTAATGGTTAAGGTCTTAACTCTTACTCTGGCCTAATAGCTAAGGTCTTAGACTCGTACACTGGCCTAATGGTTAAGGTCTTAACTCTTACTCTGGCCTAATAGCTAAGGTCTTAACTCTTACTCTGGCCTAATAGCTAAGGTCTTAGACTCGTACTATGGCCTAATAGCTAAGGTATTAGACACGTACTCTGGCCTACTGGTTAAACTCTTAACTCTTACCCTGGCCTAATAGCTAAGGTCTTAGACTCGTACTATGGCCTACAGGTTAAGGTCTTAACTCTTACTCTGACCTAATAGCTAAGGTCTTAGACTCGTACTCTGGCCTACAGCTTAAGTTCTTAACTCTTACTCTGTCCTACTGGTTAAGGTCTAAACAATTACTCTGGCCTACTGGTTAAGGTCTTAACCCTTACTCTGGCCTAATAGCTAAGGTCTTAGACTCGTACTCTGGCCTACAGGTTAAGGTCTTAACTCTTACTCTGGCCTACTGGTTAAGGTCTTAACTCTTACTCTGGCCTACTGGTTAAGGTCTTAACTCTTACTCTGGCCTAATAACTAAGGTCTTAACTCTTACTATGACCTAATAGCTAAGGTCTTAGACTTGTACTCTGGCCTACTGGTTAAGGTCTTAACGCTTACTCTGGCCTAATAGCTAAGGTCTTAGACTCGTACTATGGCCTACAGGTTAAGGTCTTCACTCTTACTCTGGCCTACTGGTTAAGGTCTTAACTCTTACTCTGGACTAATAGCTAAGGTCTTAACTCTTACTCTGGCCTAATAGCTAAGGTCTTAGACTCGTACTCTGGCCTACTGGTTAAGGTCTTAACTCTTACTCTGGCCTACTAGTTAAGGTCTTAACTCTTACTCTGGCCTACTGGTTAAGGTCTTAACTCTTACTCTGACCTAATAGCTAAGGTCTTAGGCTCTTACTCTGGCCTACTGGTTAAGGTCTTAACTCTTACTCTGGCCTACTGGTTAAGGTCTTAACTCTTACTCTGGCATAATAGCTAAGGTCTTAGACTCGTACTCTGGCCTAATGGTTAAGGTCTTAACTCTTACTCTGGCCTACTGGTTAAGGTCTTAACTCTTACTCTGGCCTAATAGCTAAGGTCTTAGACTCGTACACTGGCCTAATGGTTAAGGTCTTAACTGTTACTCTGGCCTAATAGCTAAGGTCTTAACTCTTACTCTGGCCTAATAGCTAAGGTCTTAGACTCGTACTATGGCCTACAGGTTAAGGTCTTAACTCTTACTCTGGCCTACAGGTTAAGGTCTTAACTCTTACTCTGGCCTACTGGTTAAGGTCTTAACTCTTACTCTGGCCTAATAGCTACGGTCTTAGGCTCGTACTCTGGCCTAATGGTTAAGGTCTTAACTCTTACTCTGGCCTAATAGCTAAGGTCTTAGAGTCGTACTCTGGCCTACTGGTTAAGGTCTTAACTCTTACTCTGGCCTACTGGTTAAGGTCTTAACTCTTACTCTGGCCTAATAGCTAAGGTCCTAGACTCGTACTATGGCCTAATAGTTAAGGTCTTAGACTCGTACTCTGGACTACTTGTTAAGGTCTTAACTCTTACGCTGGACTAATAGCTAAGGTCTTAGACTCGTACTATGGCCTACAGGATAAGGTCTTAACTCTTACTCTGGCCTAATAGCTAAGGTCAAAGACTCGTACTCTGGCCAAATGGTTAAGGTCTTAACTCTTACTCTGGCCTAATGGTTAAGGTCTAGACTGGCACTCTGGGCCTAATGGTTAAGGTCTTAACTCTTACTCTGGCCTAATAGCTAAGGTCTTAGACTCGTACACTGGCCTAATGGTTAAGGTCTTAACTCTTACTCTGGCCTAATAGCTATGGTCTTAACTCTTACTCTGGCCTAATAGCTAAGGTCTTAGACTGGGACTCTGGCCTAATGGTTAAGGTCTTAACTCTTACTCTGGTCTAATAGCTAAGGTCTTAGACTCGTACTCTGGCCTACTGGTTAAGGTCTTAACTCTTACTCTGGCCTAATAGATGAGGTCTTAACTCTTACTCTGGCCTACTGGCTAAGGTCTTAACTCTTACTCTGGCCTAATAGCTAAGGTCTTAGACTCGTACTCTGGCCTAATGGTTAAGGTCTTAACTCTTACTCTGGCCTACTTGTTAAGGTCTTAACTTTTACTCTGGCCTAATAGCTAAGGTCTTAGTCTCATACTATGGCCTACAGGTTAAGGTCTTAACTCTTACTCTGGCCTACTGGTTAAGGTCTTAACTTTTACTCTGGCCTACTGGTTAAGGTCTTAACTCTTACTCTGGCCTAATAGATAAGGTCTTAGACTGGCACTCTGGCCTAATGGTTAAGGTCTTAACTCTTACTCTGGCCTAATAGCTAAGGTCTTAGACTCGTACACTGGCCTAATGGTTAAGGTCTTAACTCTTACTCTGGCCTAATAGCTAAGGTGTTAACTCTTACTTTGGTCTAATAACTAAGGTCTTAGACTCGTACTATGGCCTACAGGTTAAGGTCTTAACTCTTACTCTGGACTACAGGTTAAGGTCTTAACTCTTACTCTGGCCTACTGGTTAAGGTCTTAACTCTTACTCTGGCCTAATAGCTAAGGTCTTAGAGTCGTACTCTGGCCTACTGGTTAAGGTCTTAACTCTTACTCTGTCCTTCTGGTTAAGGTCTTAACTCTTACTCTGGCCTAATAGCTAAGTTCTTAGACTCGTACTCTGGCCTACAGGTTAAGGTCTTAACTCTTACTCTGGCCTAATAGCTAAGTTCTTAACTCTTACTCTGGCCTAATAGCTAAGGTCTTAGACTCGTACTCTGGCCTAATGATTAAGGTCTTAACTCTTACTCTGGCCTAATGGTTAAGGTCTTAACTCTTTCTCTGGCCTACTGGTTAAGGTCTTAACTCTTACTCTGGCCTAATAGCTAAGGTCTTAGACTCGTACTATGGCCTAATAGCTCAGGTCTTAGACTTGAACTCTGGCCTAATGGTTAAGGTCTTAACCCTTACTCTGGCCTACTGGTTAAGGTCGTAACTCTTACTCTGGCCTAATAGCTAAGGTCTTAGACTCGTACACTGGCCTAATGGTTAAGGTCTTAACTCACACTCTGGCCTAATAGCTAAGGTCTTAACTCTTACTCTGGCCTAATAGCTAAGGTCTTAGACTCGTACTCTGGTCTACTGGTTAAGTTCTTAACTCTTACTCTGGCCTACTGGTTAAGGTCTTAACTCTTACTCTGGCCTAATAGCTAAGGTCTTAGACTCATACTATGGCCTACAGGTTAAGGTCTTAACTCTTACTCTGGCCTACTGGTTAAGGTCTTAACTCTTACTCTGTCCTAATAGCTAAGGTCTTAGACTCGTACCATGGCCTAATAGCTAAGGTCTTAGACTCGTACTCTGGCATACTTGTTAAGGTCTTAACTCTTACTCTGGCCTAATAGCTACGGTCTTAGACTCGTACTATGGCCTACAGGTTAAGGTCTTAACTCTCACTCTGGCCTAATAGCTAAGGTCAAAGATCGTACTCTGGCCTAATGGTTAAGGTCTTAACTCTTACTCTGGCCTAATAGCTAAGGTCTTAGACTGGTACTCTGGCATAATGGTTAAGGTCTTAACTCTTACTCTGGCCTAATAGCTAAGGTCTTAGACTCGTACACTGGCCTACTGGCTAAGGTCTTAACTTTTACTCTGGCCTAATAGATAAGGTCTTAACTCTTACTCTGGACTACTGGTTAAGGTCTTAACTCTTACTCTGGCCTAATAGCTAAGGTCTTAGCCTCGTACTATGGCCTACAGGTTAAGGTCTTAACTCTTACTCTGGCCTACCGGTTAAGGTCTTAACTCTTACTCTGGCCTAATAGATAAGGTCTTAACTCTTACTCTGGCCTAATAGCTAAGGTCTTAGACTCGTACTCTGGCCTACTGGTTAAGGTCATAACTCTTACTCTGGCCTACTAGTTAAGGTGTTAACTCTTACTCTGGCCTACTGGTTAAGGTCTTAACTCTTACTCTGACCTACTGGTTAAGGTCTTAACTCTTACTCTAGCCAAATAGCTAAGGTCTTAGACTCTTACTCTGGCCTACTGGTTAAGGTCTTAACTCTTACTCTGGCCTACTGTTTAAGGTCTTAACTCTTACTCTGGCCTAATAGCTAAGGTCTTAGGCTCTTACTCTGGCCTACTGGTTAAGGTGTTAACTCTTACTCTGGCCTACTGGTTAAGGTCTTAACTCTTACTCTGGCATAATAGCTAAGGTCTTAGACTCGTACTCTGGCCTAATGGTTAAGGTCTTAACTCTTACTCTGGCCTACTGGTTAAGGAAATTAACTCTTACTCTGGCCTAATAGCTAAGGTCTTAACTCTTACTCTGGCCTACTGGTTAAGGTCTTAACTCTTACTCTGGCCTAATAGCTAAGGTCTTAGACTCGTACACTGGCCTAATGGTTAAGGTCTTAACTCTTAATCTGGCCTAATAGCTAAGGTCTTAGACTCGTACTCTGGCCTACTGGTTAAGGTCTTAACTCTTACTCTGGCCTACTGGTTAAGGTCTTAACTCTTACTCTGGCCTACTGGTTAAGGTCTTAACTCTTACTCTGACCTACTGGTTAAGGTCTTAACTCTTACTCTAGCCTAATAGCTAAGGTCTTAGACTCTTACTCTGGCCTACTGGTTAAGGTCTTAACTCTTACTCTGGCCTAATGGTTAAGGTCTTAACTCTTACTCTGGCCTACTGGTTAAGGTCTTAACTCTTACTCTGGCCTAATAGCTAAGGTCTTAACTCTTACTCTGGCATAATAGCTAAGGTCTTAACTCTTACTCTGGCCTAATAGCTAAGGTCAAAGATCGTACTCTGGCTTAATGGTTAAGGTCTTAACTCTTACTCTGGCCTAATAGCTAAGGTCTTAGACTAGTACTCTGGCCTACTGGTTAAGGTCTTAACTCTTACTCTGGCCTAATAGATAAGGTCTTAACTCTTACTCTGGCCTACTGGTTAAGGTCTTAACTCTTACTCTGGCCTAATAGCTAAGGTCTTAGACTCATACTCTGGCCTAATGGTTAAGGTCTTAACTCTTACTCTGGCCTACTTGTTAAGGTCTTAACTCTTACTCTGGCCTAATAGCTAAGGTCTTAGCCTCGTACTATGGCCTACAGGTTAAGGTCTTAACTCTTACTCTGGCCTACTGGTTAAGGTCTTAACTTTTACTCTGGCCTACTGGTTAAGGTCTTAACTCTTACTCTGGCCTAATAGCTAAGGTCTTAGACTGGCACTCTGGCCTAATGGTTAAGGTCTTAACTCTTACTCTGGCCTAATAGCTAAGGTCTTAGACTCGTACACTGGCCTAATGGTTAAGGTCTTAACTCTTACTCTGGTCTAATAACTAAGGTCTTATACTCGTACTATGGCCTACAGGTTAAGGTCTTAACTCTTACTCTGGCCTACAGGTTAAGGTCTTAACTCTTACTCTGGCCTACTGGTTAAGGTCTTAACTCTTACTCTGGCCTAATAGCTAAGGTCTTAGAGTCGTACTCTGGCCTACTGGTTAAGGTCTTAACTCTTACTCTGTCCTTCTGGTTAAGGTCTTAACTCTTACTCTGGCCTAACAGCTAAGTTCTTAGACTCGTACTATGGCCTACAGATTAAGGTCTTAACTCGTACTCTGGCCTACAGTTTAAGGTCTTAACTCTTACTCTGGCCTACAGGTTAAGGTCTTAACTCTTACTCTGGCCTAATAGCTAAGTTCTTAACCCTTACTCTGGCCTAATAGCTAAGGTCTTAGACTCGTACTCTGGCCTAATGATTAAGGTCTTAACTCTTACTCTGGCATAATGGTTAAGGCCTTAACTCTTACTCTGGCCTACTGGTTAAGGTCTTAACTCTAACTCTGGCCTAATAGCTAAGGTCTTAGACTTGTACTATGGCCTAATAGCTCAGGTCTTAGACTCGTATTCTGGCCTAATGGTTAAGGTCTTAACCCTTACTCTGGCCTACTGGTTAAGGTCTTAACTCTAACTCTGGCCTAATAGCTAAGATCTTATACTCGTACACTGGCCTAATGGTTAAGGTCTTAACTCTTACTCTGGCCTAATAGCTAAGGTCTTAACTCTTACTCTGGCCTAATAGCTAAGGTCTTAGACTCGTACTATGGCCTAATAGCTAAGGTATTAGACACGTACTCTGGCCTACTGGTTAAGGTCTTAACTCTTACCCTGGCCTAATAGCTAAGGTCTTAGACTCGTACTATGGCCTACAGGTTAAGGTCTTAACTCTTACTCTGACCTAATAGCTAAGGTCTGAGACTCGTACTCTGGCCTACAGGTTAAGTTCTTAACTCTTACTCTGTCCTACTGGTTAAGGTCTAAACAATTACTCTGGCCTACTGGTTAATGTCTTAACTCTTACTCTGGCCTACTGGTTAAGGTCTTAACCCTTACTCTGGCCTAATAGCTAAGGTCTTAAACTCGTACTCTGGCCTACAGGTTACGGTCTTAACTCTTACTCTGGCCTACTGGTTTAGGTCTTAACTCTTACTCTGGCCTACTGGTTAAGGTCTTAACTCTTACTCTGGCCTAATAGCTAAGGTCTTAACTCTTACTATGACCTAATAGCTAAGGTCTTAGACTCGTACTCTGGCCTACTGGTTAAGGTCTTAACGCTTACTCTGGCCTAATAGCTAAGGTCTTAGACTCGTACTCTGGCATACTTGTTAAGGTCATAACTCTTACTCTGGCCTAATAACTACGGTCTTACACTCGTACTATGGCCTACAGGTTAAGGTCTTAACTCTTACTCTGGCCTAATAGCTAAGGTCAAAGATCGTACTCTGGCCTAATGGTTAAGGTCTTAACTCTTACTCTGGCCTAATAGCTAAGGTCTTAGACTGGTACTCTGGCCTTATGGTTAAGGTCTTAACTCTTACTCTGGCCTAATAGCTAAGGTCTTAGACTCGTACTCTGGCCTACTGGTTAAGGTCTTAACTCTTACTCTGGCCTACTGGTTAAGGTCTTAACTCTTACTCTGGCCTACTGGTTAACGTCTTAACTCTTACTCTGGCCTAATAGCTAAGGTCTTAGACTCGTACTCTGGCCTAATGGTTAAGGTCTTAACTCTTACTCTGGCCTAACAACTAAGGTCTTAGACTCGTACTCTGGCCTACTGGTTAAGGTCTTAACTTTTACTCTGGCCTACTGGTTAAGGTCTTAACTCTTACTCTAGACTAATAGCTAAGGTCTTAACTCTTACTCTGGCCTAATAGCTAAGGTCTTAGACTCGTACTCTGGCCTACTGGTTAAGGTCTTAACTCTTACTCTGGCCTACTGGTTAAGGTCTTAACTCTTATTCTGGCCTACTGGTTAAGGTCTTAACTCTTACTCTGACCTACTGGTTAAGGTCTTAACTCTTACTCTGGCTTAATAGCTAACGTCTTAGACTCTTAATCTGGCCTACTGGTTAAGGTCTTAACTCTTACTCTGGCCTACTGGTTAAGGTCTTAACTCTTACTCTGGCCTAATAGCTAAGGTCTTAGACTCGTACTCTGGCCTAATGGTTAAGGTCTTAACTCTTACTCTGGCCTACTGGTTAAGGTCTTAACTCTTACTCTGGCCTAATAGCTAAGGTCTTAACTCTTACTCTGGCCTAATAGCTAAGGTCTTAGACTCGTACTCTGGCCTAATAGCTAAGGTCTTAACTCTTACTCTGGCCTAATAGCTAAGGTCAAAGATCATACTCTGGGCTAATGGTTAAGGTCTTAACTCTTACTCTGGCCTAATAGCTAAGGTCTTAGACTGGTACTCTGGCCTAATGGTTAAGGTCTGAACTCTTACTCTGGCCTAATAGCTAAGGTCTTAGACTTGTACTCTGGCCTACTGGTTAAGGTCTTAACTCTTACTCTGGCCTAATAGATAAGGTCTTAACTCTTACTCTGGCCTAATGGTTAAGGTCTTAACTCTTACTCTGGCCTACTTGTTAAGGTCTTAACTCTTACTCTGGCCTAATAGCGAAGGTCTTAGCCTCGTACTATGGCCTACAGGTTAAGGTCTTAACTCTTACTCTGGCCTACTGGTTAAGGTCTTAACTTTTACTCTGGCCTACTGGTTAGGGTCTTAACTCTTACTCTGGCCTAATAGCTAAGGTCCTAGACTGGCACTCTGGCCTAATGGTTAAGGTCTTAACTCTTACTC
Source organism: Triturus cristatus (assembly GCF_964204655.1). Classification (NCBI taxonomy): domain Eukaryota; kingdom Metazoa; phylum Chordata; class Amphibia; order Caudata; family Salamandridae; genus Triturus; species Triturus cristatus. The sequence goes on from NW_028187417.1 coordinate 21,828, forward strand.
TGGCCTAATAGCTAAGGTCTTAGACTCGTACACTGGCCTAATGGTTAAGGTCTTAACTCTTACTCTGGCCTAATAGCTAAGGTCTTAACTCTTACTCTGGTCTAATAACTAAGGTCTTAGATTCGTACTATGGCCTACAGGTTAAGGTCTTAACTCTTACTCTGGCCTACAGGTTAAGGTCTTAACTCTTACTCTGGCCTACTGGTTAAGGTCTTAACTCTTACTCTGGCCTAATAGCTAAGGTCTTAGTGTCGTACTGTGGCCTACTGGTTAAGGTCTTAACTCTTACTCTGTCCTTCTGGTTAAGGTCTTAACTCTTACTCTGGCCTAATAGCTAAGTTCTTAGACTCGTACTATGGCCTACAGGTTAAGGACTTAACTCGTACTCTGGCCTACAGGTTAAGGTCTTAACTCTTACTCTGGCCTAATAGCTAAGTTCTTAACTCTTACTCTGGCCTAATAGCTAAGGTCTTAGACTCGTACTCTGGGCTAATGATTAAGGTCTTAACTCTTACTCTGGCCTAATGGTTAAGGTCTTAACTCTTACTCTGGCCTACTTGTTAAGGTCTTAACTCTTACTCTGGCCTAATAGCGAAGGTCTTAGCCTCGTACTATGGCCTACAGGTTAAGGTCTTAACTCTTACTCTGGCCTCCTGGTTAAGGTCTTAACTTTTACTCTGGCCTACTGGTTAGGGTCTTAACTCTTACTCTGGCCTAATAGCTAAGGTCTTAGACTGGCACTCTGGCCTAATGGTTAAGGTCTTAACTCTTACTCTGGCCTAATAGCTAAGGTCTTAGACTCGTACACTGGCCTAATGGTTAAGGTCTTAACTCTTACTCTGGCCTAATAGCTAAGGTCTTAACTCTTACTCTGGTCTAATAACTAAGGTCTTAGACTCGTACTATGGCCTACAGGTTAAGGTCTTAACTCTTACTCTGGCCTACAGGTTAAGGTCTTAACTCTTACTCTGGCCTACTGGTTAAGGTCTTAACTCTTACTCTGGCCTAATAGCTAAGGTCTTAGTGTCGTACTGTGGCCTACTGGTTAAGGTCTTAACTCTTACTCTGTCCTTCTGGTTAAGGTCTTAACTCTTACTCTGGCCTAATAGCTAAGTTCTTAGACTCGTACTATGGCCTACAGGTTAAGGACTTAACTCGTACTCTGGCCTACAGGTTAAGGTCTTAACTCTTACTCTGGCCTACAGGTTAAGGTCTTAACTCTTACTCTGGCCTAATAGCTAAGTTCTTAACTCTTACTCTGGCCTAATAGCTAAGGTCTTAGACTCGTACTCTGGCCTAATGATTAAGGTCTTAACTCTTACTCTGGCCTACTGGTTAAGGTCTTAACTCTTACTCTGGCCTACTGGTTAAGGTCTTAACTCTTACTCTGGCCTAATAGCTAAGGTCTTAACTCTTACTATGACCTAATAGCTAAGGTCTTAGACTCGTACTCTGGCCTACAGCTTAAGTTCTTAACTCTTACTCTGTCCTACTGGTTAAGGTCTAAACAATTACTCTGGCCTACTGGTTAAGGTCTTAACCCTTACTCTGGCCTAATAGCTAAGGTCTTAGACTCGTACTCTGGCCTACAGGTTAAGGTCTTAACTCTTACTCTGGCCTACTGGTTAAGGTCTTAACTCTTACTCTGGCCTACTGGTTAAGGTCTTAACTCTTACTCTGGCCTAATAGCTAAGGTCTTAACTCTTACTATGACCTAATAGCTAAGGTCTTAGACTTGTACTCTGGCCTACTGGTTAAGGTCTTAACGCTTACTCTGGCCTAATAGCTAAGGTCTTAGACTCGTACTATGGCCTACAGGTTAAGGTCTTCACTCTTACTCTGGCCTACTGGTTAAGGTCTTAACTCTTACTCTGGACTAATAGCTAAGGTCTTAACTCTTACTCTGGCCTAATAGCTAAGGTCTTAGACTCGTACTCTGGCCTACTGGTTAAGGTCTTAACTCTTACTCTGGCCTACTGGTTAAGGTCTTAACTCTTACTCTGACCTAATAGCTAAGGTCTTAGGCTCTTACTCTGGCCTACTGGTTAAGGTCTTAACTCTTACTCTGGCCTACTGGTTAAGGTCTTAACTCTTACTCTGGCATAATAGCTAAGGTCTTAGACTCGTACTCTGGCCTAATGGTTAAGGTCTTAACTCTTACTCTGGCCTACTGGTTAAGGTCTTAACTCTTACTCTGGCCTAATAGCTAAGGTCTTAGACTCGTACACTGGCCTAATGGTTAAGGTCTTAACTGTTACTCTGGCCTAATAGCTAAGGTCTTAACTCTTACTCTGGCCTAATAGCTAAGGTCTTAGACTCGTACTATGGCCTACAGGTTAAGGTCTTAACTCTTACTCTGGCCTACAGGTTAAGGTCTTAACTCTTACTCTGGCCTACTGGTTAAGGTCTTAACTCTTACTCTGGCCTAATAGCTACGGTCTTAGGCTCGTACTCTGGCCTAATGTTTAAGGTCTTAACTCTTACTCTGGCCTAATAGCTAAGGTCTTGGAGTCGTACTCTGGCCTACTGGTTAAGGTCTTAACTCTTACTCTGGCCTACTGGTTAAGGTCTTAACTCTTACTCTGGCCTAATAGCTAAGGTCCTAGACTCGTACTATGGCCTAATAGTTAAGGTCTTAGACTCGTACTCTGGACTACTTGTTAAGGTCTTAACTCTTACGCTGGACTAATAGCTAAGGTCTTAGACTCGTACTATGGCCTACAGGATAAGGTCTTAACTCTTACTCTGGCCTAATAGCTAAGGTCAAAGACTCGTGCTCTGGCCAAATGGTTAAGGTCTTAACTCTTACTCTGGCCTAATGGTTAAGGTCTAGACTGGCACTCTGGGCCTAATGGTTAAGGTCTTAACTCTTACTCTGGCCTAATAGCTAAGGTCTTAGACTTGTACACTGGCCTAATGGTTAAGGTCTTAACTCTTACTCTGGCCTAATAGCTATGGTCTTAACTCTTACTCTGGTCTAATAACTAAGGTCTTAGACTCGTACTATGGCCTACAGGTTAAGGTCTTAACTCGTACTCTGGCCTACAGGTTAAGGTCTTAACTCTTACTCTGGCCTACAGGTTAAGGTATTAACTCTTGCTCTGGCCTAATAGCTAAGTTCTTAACTCTTACTCTGGCCTAATAGATAAGGTCTTAGACTCGTACTCTGGCCTAATGATTAAGGTCTTAACTCTTACTCTGGGCTAATGGTTAAGGTCTTAACTCTTACTCTGGCCTACTGGTTAAGGTCTTAACTCTTACTCTGGCCTAATAGCTAAGGTCTTAGACTCGTACTATGGCCTAATAGCTCAGGTCTTAGACTCGTACTCTGGCCTAATGGTTAAGGTCTTAACCCTTACTCTGGCCTACTGGTTAAGGTCTTAACTCTTACTCTGGCCTAATAGTTAAGGTCTTAGACTCGTACTCTGGCCTACTGGTTAAGGTCCTAACTCTTACTCTGGCCTACTGGTTAAGGTCTTAACTCTTACTCTGGCCTAATAGCTAAGGTCTTAGACTCGTACTACGGCCTACAGGTTAAGGTCTTAACTCTTACTCTGGCCTACTGGTTAAGGTCTTAACTCTTACTCTGGCCTAATAGCTAAGGTCTTAGACTCGTACTATGGCCTAATAGCTAACGTCTTAGACTCATACTCTGGACTACTTGTTAAGGTCTTAACTCTTACGCTGGACTAATAGCTAAGGTCAAAGACTCGTACTCTGGCCAAATGGTTAAGGTCTTAACTCTTACTCTGGCCTAATGGTTAAGGTCTAGACTGGCACTCTGGGCCTAATGGTTAAGGTCTTAACTATTACTCTGGCCTAATAGCTATGGTCTTAACTCTTACTCTGGCCTAATAGCTAAGGTCTTAACTCTTACTCTGGCCTACTGGTTAAGGTCCTAACTCTTACTCTGGCCTAATGGTTAAGGTCTTAACTCTTACCCTGGCCTAATAGCTAAGGTCTTAGACTCGTACTCTGGCATACTTGTTAAGGTCTTAACTCTTACTCTGGCCTAATAGCTACGGTCTTAGACTCGTACTATGGCCTTCAGGTTAAGGTCTTAACTCTCACTCTGGCCTAATAGCTAAGGTCAAAGATCGTACTCTGGCCTAATGGTTAAGGTCTTAACTCTTACTCTGGCCTAATAGCTAAGGTCTTAGACTGGTACTCTGGCATAATGGTTAAGGTCTTAACTCTTACTCTGGCCTAATAGCTAAGGTCTTAGACTCGTACACTGGCCTACTGGCTAAGGTCTTAACTTTTACTCTGGCCTAATAGATAAGGTCTTAACTCTTACTCTGGACTACTGGTTAAGGTCTTAACTCTTACTCTGGCCTAATAGCTAAGGTCTTAGCCTCGTACTATGGCCTACAGGTTAAGGTCTTAACTCTTACTCTGGCCTACCGGTTAAGGTCTTAACTCTTACTCTGGCCTAATAGATAAGGTCTTAACTCTTACTCTGGCCTAATAGCTAAGGTCTTAGACTCGTACTCTGGCCTACTGGTTAAGGTCATAACTCTTACTCTGGCCTACTGGTTAAGGTCTTAACTCTTACTCTGGCCTACTGGTTAAGGTCTTAACTCTTACTCTGACCTACTGGTTAAGGTCTTAACTCTTACTCTAGCCAAATAGCTAAGGTCTTAGACTCTTACTCTGGCCTACTGGTTAAGGTCTTAACTCTTACTCTGGCCTACTGTTTAAGGTCTTAACTCTTACTCTGGCCTAATAGCTAAGGTCTTAGGCTCTTACTCTGGCCTACTGGTTAAGGTGTTAACTCTTACTCTGGCCTACTGGTTAAGGTCTTAACTCTTACTCTGGCATAATAGCTAAGGTCTTAGACTCGTACTCTGGCCTAATGGTTAAGGTCTTAACTCTTACTCTGGCCTACTGGTTAAGGTCTTAACTCTTACTCTGGCCTAATAGCTAAGGTCTTAACTCTTACTCTGGCCTACTGGTTAAGGTCTTAACTCTTACTCTGGCCTAATAGCTAAGGTCTTAGACTCGTACACTGGCCTAATGGTTAAGGTCTTAACTCTTAATCTGGCCTAATAGCTAAGGTCTTAGACTCGTACTCTGGCCTACTGGTTAAGGTCTTAACTCTTACTCTGGCCTACTGGTTAAGGTCTTAACTCTTACTCTGGCCTACTGGTTAAGGTCTTAACTCTTACTCTGACCTACTGGTTAAGGTCTTAACTCTTACTCTAGCCTAATAGCTAAGGTCTTAGACTCTTACTCTGGCCTACTGGTTAAGGTCTTAACTCTTACTCTGGCCTAATGGTTAAGGTCTTAACTCTTACTCTGGCCTACTGGTTAAGGTCTTAACTCTTACTCTGGCCTAATAGTTAAGGTCTTAACTCTTACTCTGGCATAATAGCTAAGGTCTTAACTCTTACTCTGGCCTAATAGCTAAGGTCAAAGATCGTACTCTGGCTTAATGGTTAAGGTCTTAACTCTTACTCTGGCCTAATAGCTAAGGTCTTAGACTAGTACTCTGGCCTACTGGTTAAGGTCTTAACTCTTACTCTGGCCTAATAGATAAGGTCTTAACTCTTACTCTGGCCTACTGGTTAAGGTCTTAACTCTTACTCTGGCCTAATAGCTAAGGTCTTAGACTCATACTCTGGCCTAATGGTTAAGGTCTTAACTCTTACTCTGGCCTACTTGTTAAGGTCTTAACTCTTACTCTGGCCTAATAGCTAAGGTCTTAGCCTCGTACTATGGCCTACAGGTTAAGGTCTTAACTCTTACTCTGGCCTACTGGTTAAGGTCTTAACTTTTACTCTGGCCTACTGGTTAAGGTCTTAACTCTTACTCTGGCCTAATAGCTAAGGTCTTAGACTGGCACTCTGGCCTAATGGTTAAGGTCTTAACTCTTACTCTGGCCTAATAGCTAAGGTCTTAGACTCGTACACTGGCCTAATGGTTAAGGTCTTAACTCTTACTCTGGTCTAATAACTAAGGTCTTATACTCGTACTATGGCCTACAGGTTAAGGTCTTAACTCTTACTCTGGCCTACAGGTTAAGGTCTTAACTCTTACTCTGGCCTACTGGTTAAGGTCTTAACTCTTACTCTGGCCTAATAGCTAAGGTCTTAGAGTCGTACTCTGGCCTACTGGTTAAGGTCTTAACTCTTACTCTGTCCTTCTGGTTAAGGTCTTAACTCTTACTCTGGCCTAACAGCTAAGTTCTTAGACTCGTACTATGGCCTACAGATTAAGGTCTTAACTCGTACTCTGGCCTACAGTTTAAGGTCTTAACTCTTACTCTGGCCTACAGGTTAAGGTCTTAACTCTTACTCTGGCCTAATAGCTAAGTTCTTAACCCTTACTCTGGCCTAATAGCTAAGGTCTTAGACTCGTACTCTGGCCTAATGATTAAGGTCTTAACTCTTACTCTGGCATAATGGTTAAGGCCTTAACTCTTACTCTGGCCTACTGGTTAAGGTCTTAACTCTAACTCTGGCCTAATAGCTAAGGTCTTAGACTTGTACTATGGCCTAATAGCTCAGGTCTTAGACTCGTATTCTGGCCTAATGGTTAAGGTCTTAACCCTTACTCTGGCCTACTGGTTAAGGTCTTAACTCTAACTCTGGCCTAATAGCTAAGATCTTATACTCGTACACTGGCCTAATGGTTAAGGTCTTAACTCTTACTCTGGCCTAATAGCTAAGGTCTTAACTCTTACTCTGGCCTAATAGCTAAGGTCTTAGACTCGTACTATGGCCTAATAGCTAAGGTATTAGACACGTACTCTGGCCTACTGGTTAAGGTCTTAACTCTTACCCTGGCCTAATAGCTAAGGTCTTAGACTCGTACTATGGCCTACAGGTTAAGGTCTTAACTCTTACTCTGACCTAATAGCTAAGGTCTGAGACTCGTACTCTGGCCTACAGGTTAAGTTCTTAACTCTTACTCTGTCCTACTGGTTAAGGTCTAAACAATTACTCTGGCCTACTGGTTAATGTCTTAACTCTTACTCTGGCCTACTGGTTAAGGTCTTAACCCTTACTCTGGCCTAATAGCTAAGGTCTTAAACTCGTACTCTGGCCTACAGGTTACGGTCTTAACTCTTACTCTGGCCTACTGGTTTAGGTCTTAACTCTTACTCTGGCCTACTGGTTAAGGTCTTAACTCTTACTCTGGCCTAATAGCTAAGGTCTTAACTCTTACTATGACCTAATAGCTAAGGTCTTAGACTCGTACTCTGGCCTACTGGTTAAGGTCTTAACGCTTACTCTGGCCTAATAGCTAAGGTCTTAGACTCGTACTCTGGCATACTTGTTAAGGTCATAACTCTTACTCTGGCCTAATAACTACGGTCTTACACTCGTACTATGGCCTACAGGTTAAGGTCTTAACTCTTACTCTGGCCTAATAGCTAAGGTCAAAGATCGTACTCTGGCCTAATGGTTAAGGTCTTAACTCTTACTCTGGCCTAATAGCTAAGGTCTTAGACTGGTACTCTGGCCTTATGGTTAAGGTCTTAACTCTTACTCTGGCCTAATAGCTAAGGTCTTAGACTCGTACTCTGGCCTACTGGTTAAGGTCTTAACTCTTACTCTGGCCTAATAGCTAAGGTCTTAACTCTTACTCTGGCCTAATAGCTAAGGTCTTAGACTCATACTCTGGCCTAATGGTAAGGTCTTAACTCTTACTCTGGCCTACTGGTTAAGGTCTTAACTCTTACTCTGGCCTAATAGCTAAGGGTTGAGACTCGTACTCTGGCCTACTGGTTAAGGTCTTAACTCTTACTCTGGCATAATAGCTAAGGTCTTAGACTCGTACTCTGGCCTAATGGTTAAGGTCTTAACTCTTACTCTGGCCTACTGGTTAAGGTCTTAACTCTTACTCTGGCCTAATAGCTAAGGTCTTAACTCTTACTCTGGCCTACTGGTTAAGGTCTTAACTCTTAGTCTGGCCTAATAGCTAAGGTCTTAGACTCGTACTCTGGCCTAATAGCTAAGGTCTTCGACTTGTACTCTGGCCTACTGGTTAAGGTCTTAACTCTTACTCTGGCCTACTGGTTAACGTCTTAACTCTTACTCTGGCCTAATAGCTAAGGTCTTAGACTCGTACTCTGGCCTAATGGTTAAGGTCTTAACTCTTACTCTGGCCTAACAACTAAGGTCTTAGACTCGTACTCTGGCCTACTGGTTAAGGTCTTAACTTTTACTCTGGCCTACTGGTTAAGGTCTTAACTCTTACTCTAGACTAATAGCTAAGGTCTTAACTCTTACTCTGGCCTAATAGCTAAGGTCTTAGACTCGTACTCTGGCCTACTGGTTAAGGTCTTAACTCTTACTCTGGCCTACTGGTTAAGGTCTTAACTCTTATTCTGGCCTACTGGTTAAGGTCTTAACTCTTACTCTGACCTACTGGTTAAGGTCTTAACTCTTACTCTGGCTTAATAGCTAACGTCTTAGACTCTTACTCTGGCCTACTGGTTAAGGTCTTAACTCTTACTCTGGCCTACTGGTTAAGGTCTTAACTCTTACTCTGGCCTAATAGCTAAGGTCTTAGACTCGTACTCTGGCCTAATGGTTAAGGTCTTAACTCTTACTCTGGCCTACTGGTTAAGGTCTTAACTCTTACTCTGGCCTAATAGCTAAGGTCTTAACTCTTACTCTGGCCTAATAGCTAAGGTCTTAGACTCGTACTCTGGCCTAATAGCTAAGGTCTTAACTCTTACTCTGGCCTAATAGCTAAGGTCAAAGATCATACTCTGGGCTAATGGTTAAGGTCTTAACTCTTACTCTGGCCTAATAGCTAAGGTCTTAGACTGGTACTCTGGCCTAATGGTTAAGGTCTGAACTCTTACTCTGGCCTAATAGCTAAGGTCTTAGACTCGTACTCTGGCCTACTGGTTAAGGTCTTAACTCTTACTCTGGCCTAATAGATAAGGTCTTAACTCTTACTCTGGCCTAATGGTTAAGGTCTTAACTCTTACTCTGGCCTACTTGTTAAGGTCTTAACTCTTACTCTGGCCTAATAGCGAAGGTCTTAGCCTCGTACTATGGCCTACAGGTTAAGGTCTTAACTCTTACTCTGGCCTACTGGTTAAGGTCTTAACTTTTACTCTGGCCTACTGGTTAGGGTCTTAACTCTTACTCTGGCCTAATAGCTAAGGTCCTAGACTGGCACTCTGGCCTAATGGTTAAGGTCTTAACTCTTACTCTGGCCTAATAGCTAAGGTCTTAGACTCGTACACTGGCCTAATGGTTAAGGTCTTAACTCTTACTCTGGCCTAATAGCTAAGGTCTTAACTCTTACTCTGGTCTAATAACTAAGGTCTTAGATTCGTACTATGGCCTACAGGTTAAGGTCTTAACTCTTACTCTGGCCTACAGGTTAAGGTCTTAACTCTTACTCTGGCCTACTGGTTAAGGTCTTAACTCTTACTCTGGCCTAATAGCTAAGGTCTTAGTGTCGTACTGTGGCCTACTGGTTAAGGTCTTAACTCTTACTCTGTCCTTCTGGTTAAGGTCTTAACTCTTACTCTGGCCTAATAGCTAAGTTCTTAGACTCGTACTATGGCCTACAGGTTAAGGACTTAACTCGTACTCTGGCCTACAGGTTAAGGTCTTAACTCTTACTCTGGCCTAATAGCTAAGTTCTTAACTCTTACTCTGGCCTAATAGCTAAGGTCTTAGACTCGTACTCTGGGCTAATGATTAAGGTCTTAACTCTTACTCTGGCCTAATGGTTAAGGTCTTAACTCTTACTCTGGCCTAATAGCTAAGGTCTTAGACTCGTACTATGGCCTAATAGCTAACGTCTTAGACTCATACTCTGGACTACTTGTTAAGGTCTTAACTCTTACGCTGGACTAATAGCTAAGGTCAAAGACTCGTACTCTGGCCAAATGGTTAAGGTCTTAACTCTTACTCTGGCCTAATGGTTAAGGTCTAGACTGGCACTCTGGGCCTAATGGTTAAGGTCTTAACTATTACTCTGGCCTAATAGCTATGGTCTTAACTCTTACTCTGGCCTAATAGCTAAGGTCTTAACTCTTACTCTGGCCTACTGGTTAAGGTCTTAACTCTTACTCTGGCCTAATGGTTAAGGTCTTAACTCTTACCCTGGCCTAATAGCTAAGGTCTTAGACTCGTACTCTGGCATACTTGTTAAGGTCTTAACTCTTACTCTGGCCTAATAGCTACGGTCTTAGACTCGTACTATGGCCTTCAGGTTAAGGTCTTAACTCTCACTCTGGCCTAATAGCTAAGGTCAAAGATCGTACTCTGGCCTAATGGTTAAGGTCTTAACTCTTACTCTGGCCTAATAGCTAAGGTCTTAGACTGGTACTCTGGCATAATGGTTAAGGTCTTAACTCTTACTCTGGCCTAATAGCTAAGGTCTTAGACTCGTACACTGGCCTACTGGCTAAGGTCTTAACTTTTACTCTGGCCTAATAGATAAGGTCTTAACTCTTACTCTGGACTACTGGTTAAGGTCTTAACTCTTACTCTGGCCTAATAGCTAAGGTCTTAGCCTCGTACTATGGCCTACAGGTTAAGGTCTTAACTCTTACTCTGGCCTACCGGTTAAGGTCTTAACTCTTACTCTGGCCTAATAGATAAGGTCTTAACTCTTACTCTGGCCTAATAGCTAAGGTCTTAGACTCGTACTCTGGCCTACTGGTTAAGGTCATAACTCTTACTCTGGCCTACTGGTTAAGGTCTTAACTCTTACTCTGACCTACTGGTTAAGGTCTTAACTCTTACTCTAGCCAAATAGCTAAGGTCTTAGACTCTTACTCTGGCCTACTGGTTAAGGTCTTAACTCTTACTCTGGCCTACTGTTTAAGGTCTTAACTCTTACTCTGGCCTAATAGCTAAGGTCTTAGGCTCTTACTCTGGCCTACTGGTTAAGGTGTTAACTCTTACTCTGGCCTACTGGTTAAGGTCTTAACTCTTACTCTGGCATAATAGCTAAGGTCTTAGACTCGTACTCTGGCCTAATGGTTAAGGTCTTAACTCTTACTCTGGCCTACTGGTTAAGGTCTTAACTCTTACTCTGGCCTAATAGCTAAGGTCTTAACTCTTACTCTGGCCTACTGGTTAAGGTCTTAACTCTTACTCTGGCCTAATAGCTAAGGTCTTAGACTCGTACACTGGCCTAATGGTTAAGGTCTTAACTCTTAATCTGGCCTAATAGCTAAGGTCTTAGACTCGTACTCTGGCCTACTGGTTAAGGTCTTAACTCTTACTCTGGCCTACTGGTTAAGGTCTTAACTCTTACTCTGGCCTACTGGTTAAGGTCTTAACTCTTACTCTGACCTACTGGTTAAGGTCTTAACTCTTACTCTAGCCTAATAGCTAAGGTCTTAGACTCTTACTCTGGCCTACTGGTTAAGGTCTTAACTCTTACTCTGGCCTAATGGTTAAGGTCTTAACTCTTACTCTGGCCTACTGGTTAAGGTCTTAACTCTTACTCTGGCCTAATAGCTAAGGTCTTAACTCTTACTCTGGCATAATAGCTAAGGTCTTAACTCTTACTCTGGCCTAATAGCTAAGGTCAAAGATCGTACTCTGGCTTAATGGTTAAGGTCTTAACTCTTACTCTGGCCTAATAGCTAAGGTCTTAGACTAGTACTCTGGCCTACTGGTTAAGGTCTTAACTCTTACTCTGGCCTAATAGATAAGGTCTTAACTCTTACTCTGGCCTACTGGTTAAGGTCTTAACTCTTACTCTGGCCTAATAGCTAAGGTCTTAGACTCATACTCTGGCCTAATGGTTAAGGTCTTAACTCTTACTCTGGCCTACTTGTTAAGGTCTTAACTCTTACTCTGGCCTAATAGCTAAGGTCTTAGCCTCGTACTATGGCCTACAGGTTAAGGTCTTAACTCTTACTCTGGCCTACTGGTTAAGGTCTTAACTTTTACTCTGGCCTACTGGTTAAGGTCTTAACTCTTACTCTGGCCTAATAGCTAAGGTCTTAGACTGGCACTCTGGCCTAATGGTTAAGGTCTTAACTCTTACTCTGGCCTAATAGCTAAGGTCTTAGACTCGTACACTGGCCTAATGGTTAAGGTCTTAACTCTTACTCTGGTCTAATAACTAAGGTCTTATACTCGTACTATGGCCTACAGGTTAAGGTCTTAACTCTTACTCTGGCCTACAGGTTAAGGTCTTAACTCTTACTCTGGCCTACTGGTTAAGGTCTTAACTCTTACTCTGGCCTAATAGCTAAGGTCTTAGAGTCGTACTCTGGCCTACTGGTTAAGGTCTTAACTCTTACTCTGTCCTTCTGGTTAAGGTCTTAACTCTTACTCTGGCCTAACAGCTAAGTTCTTAGACTCGTACTATGGCCTACAGATTAAGGTCTTAACTCGTACTCTGGCCTACAGTTTAAGGTCTTAACTCTTACTCTGGCCTACAGGTTAAGGTCTTAACTCTTACTCTGGCCTAATAGCTAAGTTCTTAACCCTTGCTCTGGCCTAATAGCTAAGGTCTTAGACTCGTACTCTGGCCTAATGATTAAGGTCTTAACTCTTACTCTGGCATAATGGTTAAGGCCTTAACTCTTACTCTGGCCTACTGGTTAAGGTCTTAACTCTAACTCTGGCCTAATAGCTAAGGTCTTAGACTTGTACTATGGCCTAATAGCTCAGGTCTTAGACTCGTATTCTGGCCTAATGGTTAAGGTCTTAACCCTTACTCTGGCCTACTGGTTAAGGTCTTAACTCTAACTCTTGCCTAATAGCTAAGATCTTATACTCGTACACTGGCCTAATGGTTAAGGTCTTAACTCTTACTCTGGCCTAATAGCTAAGGTCTTAACTCTTACTCTGGCCTAATAGCTAAGGTCTTAGACTCGTACTATGGCCTAATAGCTAAGGTATTAGACACGTACTCTGGCCTACTGGTTAAGGTCTTAACTCTTACCCTGGCCTAATAGCTAAGGTCTTAGACTCGTACTATGGCCTACAGGTTAAGGTCTTAACTCTTACTCTGACCTAATAGCTAAGGTCTGAGACTCGTACTCTGGCCTACAGGTTAAGTTCTTAACTCTTACTCTGTCCTACTGGTTAAGGTCTAAACAATTACTCTGGCCTACTGGTTAATGTCTTAACTCTTACTCTGGCCTACTGGTTAAGGTCTTAACCCTTACTCTGGCCTAATAGCTAAGGTCTTAAACTCGTACTCTGGCCTACAGGTTACGGTCTTAACTCTTACTCTGGCCTACTGGTTTAGGTCTTAACTCTTACTCTGGCCTACTGGTTAAGGTCTTAACTCTTACTCTGGCCTAATAGCTAAGGTCTTAACTCTTACTATGACCTAATAGCTAAGGTCTTAGACTCGTACTCTGGCCTACTGGTTAAGGTCTTAACGCTTACTCTGGCCTAATAGCTAAGGTCTTAGACTCGTACTCTGGCATACTTGTTAAGGTCATAACTCTTACTCTGGCCTAATAACTACGGTCTTACACTCGTACTATGGCCTACAGGTTAAGGTCTTAACTCTTACTCTGGCCTAATAGCTAAGGTCAAAGATCGTACTCTGGCCTAATGGTTAAGGTCTTAACTCTTACTCTGGCCTAATAGCTAAGGTCTTAGACTGGTACTCTGGCCTTATGGTTAAGGTCTTAACTCTTACTCTGGCCTAATAGCTAAGGTCTTAGACTCGTACTCTGGCCTACTGGTTAAGGTCTTAACTCTTACTCTGGCCTATTGGTTAAGGTCTTAACTCTTACTCTGGCCTACTGGTTAACGTCTTAACTCTTACTCTGGCCTAATAGCTAAGGTCTTAGACTCGTACTCTGGCCTAATGGTTAAGGTCTTAACTCTTACTCTGGCCTAACAACTAAGGTCTTAGACTCGTACTCTGGCCTACTGGTTAAGGTCTTAACTTTTACTCTGGCCTACTGGTTAAGGTCTTAACTCTTACTCTAGACTAATAGCTAAGGTCTTAACTCTTACTCTGGCCTAATAGCTAAGGTCTTAGACTCGTACTCTGGCCTACTGGTTAAGGTCTTAACTCTTACTCTGGCCTACTGGTTAAGGTCTTAACTCTTATTCTGGCCTACTGGTTAAGGTCTTAACTCTTACTCTGACCTACTGGTTAAGGTCTTAACTCTTACTCTGGCTTAATAGCTAACGTCTTAGACTCTTACTCTGGCCTACTGGTTAAGGTCTTAACTCTTACTCTGGCCTACTGGTTAAGGTCTTAACTCTTACTCTGGCCTAATAGCTAAGGTCTTAGACTCGTACTCTGGCCTAATGGTTAAGGTCTTAACTCTTACTCTGGCCTACTGGTTAAGGTCTTAACTCTTACTCTGGCCTAATAGCTAAGGTCTTAACTCTTACTCTGGCCTAATAGCTAAGGTCTTAGACTCGTACTCTGGACTAATAGCTAAGGTCTTAACTCTTACTCTGGCCTAATAGCTAAGGTCAAAGATCATACTCTGGGCTAATGGTTAAGGTCTTAACTCTTACTCTGGCCTAATAGCTAAGGTCTTAGACTGGTACTCTGGCCTAATGGTTAAGGTCTGAACTCTTACTCTGGCCTAATAGCTAAGGTCTTAGACTCGTACTCTGGCCTACTGGTTAAGGTCTTAACTCTTACTCTGGCCTAATAGATAAGGTCTTAACTCTTACTCTGGCCTAATGGTTAAGGTCTTAACTCTTACTCTGGCCTACTTGTTAAGGTCTTAACTCTTACTCTGGCCTAATAGCGAAGGTCTTAGCCTCGTACTATGGCCTACAGGTTAAGGTCTTAACTCTTACTCTGGCCTACTGGTTAAGGTCTTAACTTTTACTCTGGCCTACTGGTTAGGGTCTTAACTCTTACTCTGGCCTAATAGCTAAGGTCCTAGACTGGCACTCTGGCCTAATGGTTAAGGTCTTAACTCTTACTCTGGCCTAATAGCTAAGGTCTTAGACTCGTACACTGGCCTAATGGTTAAGGTCTTAACTCTTACTCTGGCCTAATAGCTAAGGTCTTAACTCTTACTCTGGTCTAATAACTAAGGTCTTAGATTCGTACTATGGCCTACAGGTTAAGGTCTTAACTCTTACTCTGGCCTACAGGTTAAGGTCTTAACTCTTACTCTGGCCTACTGGTTAAGGTCTTAACTCTTACTCTGGCCTAATAGCTAAGGTCTTAGTGTCGTACTGTGGCCTACTGGTTAAGGTCTTAACTCTTACTCTGTCCTTCTGGTTAAGGTCTTAACTCTTACTCTGGCCTAATAGCTAAGTTCTTAGACTCGTACTATGGCCTACAGGTTAAGGACTTAACTCGTACTCTGGCCTACAGGTTAAGGTCTTAACTCTTACTCTGGCCTAATAGCTAAGTTCTTAACTCTTACTCTGGCCTAATAGCTAAGGTCTTAGACTCGTACTCTGGGCTAATGATTAAGGTCTTAACTCTTACTCTGGCCTAATGGTTAAGGTCTTAACTCTTACTCTGGCCTAATAGCTAAGGTCTTAGACTCGTACTATGGCCTAATAGCTAACGTCTTAGACTCATACTCTGGACTACTTGTTAAGGTCTTAACTCTTACGCTGGACTAATAGCTAAGGTCAAAGACTCGTACTCTGGCCAAATGGTTAAGGTCTTAACTCTTACTCTGGCCTAATGGTTAAGGTCTAGACTGGCACTCTGGGCCTAATGGTTAAGGTCTTAACTATTACTCTGGCCTAATAGCTATGGTCTTAACTCTTACTCTGGCCTAATAGCTAAGGTCTTAACTCTTACTCTGGCCTACTGGTTAAGGTCTTAACTCTTACTCTGGCCTAATGGTTAAGGTCTTAACTCTTACCCTGGCCTAATAGCTAAGGTCTTAGACTCGTACTCTGGCATACTTGTTAAGGTCTTAACTCTTACTCTGGCCTAATAGCTACGGTCTTAGACTCGTACTATGGCCTTCAGGTTAAGGTCTTAACTCTCACTCTGGCCTAATAGCTAAGGTCAAAGATCGTACTCTGGCCTAATGGTTAAGGTCTTAACTCTTACTCTGGCCTAATAGCTAAGGTCTTAGACTGGTACTCTGGCATAATGGTTAAGGTCTTAACTCTTACTCTGGCCTAATAGCTAAGGTCTTAGACTCGTACACTGGCCTACTGGCTAAGGTCTTAACTTTTACTCTGGCCTAATAGATAAGGTCTTAACTCTTACTCTGGACTACTGGTTAAGGTCTTAACTCTTACTCTGGCCTAATAGCTAAGGTCTTAGCCTCGTACTATGGCCTACAGGTTAAGGTCTTAACTCTTACTCTGGCCTACCGGTTAAGGTCTTAACTCTTACTCTGGCCTAATAGATAAGGTCTTAACTCTTACTCTGGCCTAATAGCTAAGGTCTTAGACTCGTACTCTGGCCTACTGGTTAAGGTCATAACTCTTACTCTGGCCTACTGGTTAAGGTCTTAACTCTTACTCTGGCCTACTGGTTAAGGTCTTAACTCTTACTCTGACCTACTGGTTAAGGTCTTAACTCTTACTCTAGCCAAATAGCTAAGGTCTTAGACTCTTACTCTGGCCTACTGGTTAAGGTCTTAACTCTTACTCTGGCCTACTGTTTAAGGTCTTAACTCTTACTCTGGCCTAATAGCTAAGGTCTTAGGCTCTTACTCTGGCCTACTGGTTAAGGTGTTAACTCTTACTCTGGCCTACTGGTTAAGGTCTTAACTCTTACTCTGGCATAATAGCTAAGGTCTTAGACTCGTACTCTGGCCTAATGGTTAAGGTCTTAACTCTTACTCTGGCCTACTGGTTAAGGTCTTAACTCTTACTCTGGCCTAATAGCTAAGGTCTTAACTCTTACTCTGGCCTACTGGTTAAGGTCTTAACTCTTACTCTGGCCTAATAGCTAAGGTCTTAGACTCGTACACTGGCCTAATGGTTAAGGTCTTAACTCTTAATCTGGCCTAATAGCTAAGGTCTTAGACTCGTACTCTGGCCTACTGGTTAAGGTCTTAACTCTTACTCTGGCCTACTGGTTAAGGTCTTAACTCTTACTCTGGCCTACTGGTTAAGGTCTTAACTCTTACTCTGACCTACTGGTTAAGGTCTTAACTCTTACTCTAGCCTAATAGCTAAGGTCTTAGACTCTTACTCTGGCCTACTGGTTAAGGTCTTAACTCTTACTCTGGCCTAATGGTTAAGGTCTTAACTCTTACTCTGGCCTACTGGTTAAGGTCTTAACTCTTACTCTGGCCTAATAGCTAAGGTCTTAACTCTTACTCTGGCATAATAGCTAAGGTCTTAACTCTTACTCTGGCCTAATAGCTAAGGTCAAAGATCGTACTCTGGCTTAATGGTTAAGGTCTTAACTCTTACTCTGGCCTAATAGCTAAGGTCTTAGACTAGTACTCTGGCCTACTGGTTAAGGTCTTAACTCTTACTCTGGCCTAATAGATAAGGTCTTAACTCTTACTCTGGCCTACTGGTTAAGGTCTTAACTCTTACTCTGGCCTAATAGCTAAGGTCTTAGACTCATACTCTGGCCTAATGGTTAAGGTCTTAACTCTTACTCTGGCCTACTTGTTAAGGTCTTAACTCTTACTCTGGCCTAATAGCTAAGGTCTTAGCCTCGTACTATGGCCTACAGGTTAAGGTCTTAACTCTTACTCTGGCCTACTGGTTAAGGTCTTAACTTTTACTCTGGCCTACTGGTTAAGGTCTTAACTCTTACTCTGGCCTAATAGCTAAGGTCTTAGACTGGCACTCTGGCCTAATGGTTAAGGTCTTAACTCTTACTCTGGCCTAATAGCTAAGGTCTTAGACTCGTACACTGGCCTAATGGTTAAGGTCTTAACTCTTACTCTGGTCTAATAACTAAGGTCTTATACTCGTACTATGGCCTACAGGTTAAGGTCTTAACTCTTACTCTGGCCTACAGGTTAAGGTCTTAACTCTTACTCTGGCCTACTGGTTAAGGTCTTAACTCTTACTCTGGCCTAATAGCTAAGGTCTTAGAGTCGTACTCTGGCCTACTGGTTAAGGTCTTAACTCTTACTCTGTCCTTCTGGTTAAGGTCTTAACTCTTACTCTGGCCTAACAGCTAAGTTCTTAGACTCGTACTATGGCCTACAGATTAAGGTCTTAACTCGTACTCTGGCCTACAGTTTAAGGTCTTAACTCTTACTCTGGCCTACAGGTTAAGGTCTTAACTCTTACTCTGGCCTAATAGCTAAGTTCTTAACCCTTACTCTGGCCTAATAGCTAAGGTCTTAGACTCGTACTCTGGCCTAATGATTAAGGTCTTAACTCTTACTCTGGCATAATGGTTAAGGCCTTAACTCTTACTCTGGCCTACTGGTTAAGGTCTTAACTCTAACTCTGGCCTAATAGCTAAGGTCTTAGACTTGTACTATGGCCTAATAGCTCAGGTCTTAGACTCGTATTCTGGCCTAATGGTTAAGGTCTTAACCCTTACTCTGGCCTACTGGTTAAGGTCTTAACTCTAACTCTGGCCTAATAGCTAAGATCTTATACTCGTACACTGGCCTAATGGTTAAGGTCTTAACTCTTACTCTGGCCTAATAGCTAAGGTCTTAACTCTTACTCTGGCCTAATAGCTAAGGTCTTAGACTCGTACTATGGCCTAATAGCTAAGGTATTAGACACGTACTCTGGCCTACTGGTTAAGGTCTTAACTCTTACCCTGGCCTAATAGCTAAGGTCTTAGACTCGTACTATGGCCTACAGGTTAAGGTCTTAACTCTTACTCTGACCTAATAGCTAAGGTCTGAGACTCGTACTCTGGCCTACAGGTTAAGTTCTTAACTCTTACTCTGTCCTACTGGTTAAGGTCTAAACAATTACTCTGGCCTACTGGTTAATGTCTTAACTCTTACTCTGGCCTACTGGTTAAGGTCTTAACCCTTACTCTGGCCTAATAGCTAAGGTCTTAAACTCGTACTCTGGCCTACAGGTTACGGTCTTAACTCTTACTCTGGCCTACTGGTTTAGGTCTTAACTCTTACTCTGGCCTACTGGTTAAGGTCTTAACTCTTACTCTGGCCTAATAGCTAAGGTCTTAACTCTTACTATGACCTAATAGCTAAGGTCTTAGACTCGTACTCTGGCCTACTGGTTAAGGTCTTAACGCTTACTCTGGCCTAATAACTACGGTCTTACACTCGTACTATGGCCTACAGGTTAAGGTCTTAACTCTTACTCTGGCCTAATAGCTAAGGTCAAAGATCGTACTCTGGCCTAATGGTTAAGGTCTTAACTCTTACTCTGGCCTAATAGCTAAGGTCTTAGACTGGTACTCTGGCCTTATGGTTAAGGTCTTAACTCTTACTCTGGCCTAATAGCTAAGGTCTTAGACTCGTACTCTGGCCTACTGGTTAAGGTCTTAACTCTTACTCTGGCCTACTGGTTAAGGTCTTAACTCTTACTCTGGCCTACTGGTTAACGTCTTAACTCTTACTCTGGCCTAATAGCTAAGGTCTTAGACTCGTACTCTGGCCTAATGGTTAAGGTCTTAACTCTTACTCTGGCCTAACAACTAAGGTCTTAGACTCGTACTCTGGCCTACTGGTTAAGGTCTTAACTTTTACTCTGGCCTACTGGTTAAGGTCTTAACTCTTACTCTAGACTAATAGCTAAGGTCTTAACTCTTACTCTGGCCTAATAGCTAAGGTCTTAGACTCGTACTCTGGCCTACTGGTTAAGGTCTTAACTCTTACTCTGGCCTACTGGTTAAGGTCTTAACTCTTATTCTGGCCTACTGGTTAAGGTCTTAACTCTTACTCTGACCTACTGGTTAAGGTCTTAACTCTTACTCTGGCTTAATAGCTAACGTCTTAGACTCTTACTCTGGCCTACTGGTTAAGGTCTTAACTCTTACTCTGGCCTACTGGTTAAGGTCTTAACTCTTACTCTGGCCTAATAGCTAAGGTCTTAGACTCGTACTCTGGCCTAATGGTTAAGGTCTTAACTCTTACTCTGGCCTACTGGTTAAGGTCTTAACTCTTACTCTGGCCTAATAGCTAAGGTCTTAACTCTTACTCTGGCCTAATAGCTAAGGTCTTAGACTCGTACTCTGGCCTAATAGCTAAGGTCTTAACTCTTACTCTGGCCTAATAGCTAAGGTCAAAGATCATACTCTGGGCTAATGGTTAAGGTCTTAACTCTTACTCTGGCCTAATAGCTAAGGTCTTAGACTGGTACTCTGGCCTAATGGTTAAGGTCTGAACTCTTACTCTGGCCTAATAGCTAAGGTCTTAGACTCGTACTCTGGCCTACTGGTTAAGGTCTTAACTCTTACTCTGGCCTAATAGATAAGGTCTTAACTCTTACTCTGGCCTAATGGTTAAGGTCTTAACTCTTACTCTGGCCTACTTGTTAAGGTCTTAACTCTTACTCTGGCCTAATAGCGAAGGTCTTAGCCTCGTACTATGGCCTACAGGTTAAGGTCTTAACTCTTACTCTGGCCTACTGGTTAAGGTCTTAACTTTTACTCTGGCCTACTGGTTAGGGTCTTAACTCTTACTCTGGCCTAATAGCTAAGGTCCTAAACTGGCACTCTGGCCTAATGGTTAAGGTCTTAACTCTTACTCTGGCCTAATAGCTAAGGTCTTAGACTCGTACACTGGCCTAATGGTTAAGGTCTTAACTCTTACTCTGGCCTAATAGCTAAGGTCTTAACTCTTACTCTGGTCTAATAACTAAGGTCTTAGATTCGTACTATGGCCTACAGGTTAAGGTCTTAACTCTTACTCTGGCCTACAGGTTAAGGTCTTAACTCTTACTCTGGCCTACTGGTTAAGGTCTTAACTCTTACTCTGGCCTAATAGCTAAGGTCTTAGTGTCGTACTGTGGCCTACTGGTTAAGGTCTTAACTCTTACTCTGTCCTTCTGGTTAAGGTCTTAACTCTTACTCTGGCCTAATAGCTAAGTTCTTAGACTCGTACTATGGCCTACAGGTTAAGGACTTAACTCGTACTCTGGCCTACAGGTTAAGGTCTTAACTCTTACTCTGGCCTAATAGGCTTAGCTAAGTTCTTAACTCTTACTCTGGCCTAATAGCTAAGGTCTTAGACTCGTACTCTGGGCTAATGATTAAGGTCTTAACTCTTACTCTGGCCTAATGGTTAAGGTCTTAACTCTTACTCTGGCCTACTTGTTAAGGTCTTAACTCTTACTCTGGCCTAATAGCGAAGGTCTTAGCCTCGTACTATGGCCTACAGGTTAAGGTCTTAACTCTTACTCTGGCCTCCTGGTTAAGGTCTTAACTTTTACTCTGGCCTACTGGTTAGGGTCTTAACTCTTACTCTGGCCTAATAGCTAAGGTCTTAGACTGGCACTCTGGCCTAATGGTTAAGGTCTTAACTCTTACTCTGGCCTAATAGCTAAGGTCTTAGACTCGTACACTGGCCTAATGGTTAAGGTCTTAACTCTTACTCTGGCCTAATAGCTAAGGTCTTAACTCTTACTCTGGTCTAATAACTAAGGTCTTAGACTCGTACTATGGCCTACAGGTTAAGGTCTTAACTCTTACTCTGGCCTACAGGTTAAGGTCTTAACTCTTACTCTGGCCTACTGGTTAAGGTCTTAACTCTTACTCTGGCCTAATAGCTAAGGTCTTAGTGTCGTACTGTGGCCTACTGGTTAAGGTCTTAACTCTTACTCTGTCCTTCTGGTTAAGGTCTTAACTCTTACTCTGGCCTAATAGCTAAGTTCTTAGACTCGTACTATGGCCTACAGGTTAAGGACTTAACTCGTACTCTGGCCTACAGGTTAAGGTCTTAACTCTTACTCTGGCCTACAGGTTAAGGTCTTAACTCTTACTCTGGCCTAATAGCTAAGTTCTTAACTCTTACTCTGGCCTAATAGCTAAGGTCTTAGACTCGTACTCTGGCCTAATGATTAAGGTCTTAACTCTTACTCTGGCCTAATGGTTAAGGTCTTAACTCTCACTCTGGCCTAATGGTTAAGGTCTTAACTCGTACTCTGGCCTACTGGTTAAGGTCTTAACTCTTACTCTGGCCTAATAGCTAAGGTCTTAGACTCGTACACTGGCCTAATGGTTAAGGTCTTAACTCTTACTCTGGCCTAATAGCTAAGGTCTTAACTCTTACTCTGGCCTAATAGCTAAGGTCTTAGACTCATACTATGGCCTAATAGCTAAGGTATTAGACACGTACTCTGGCCTACTGGTTAAGCTCTTAACTCTTACCCTGGCCTAATAGCTAAGGTCTTAGACTCGTACTATGGCCTACAGGTTAAGGTCTTAACTCTTACTCTGACCTAATAGCTAAGGTCTTAGACTCGTACTCTGGCCTACAGCTTAAGTTCTTAACTCTTACTCTGTCCTACTGGTTAAGGTCTAAACAATTACTCTGGCCTACTGGTTAAGGTCTTAACCCTTACTCTGGCCTAATAGCTAAGGTCTTAGACTCGTACTCTGGCCTACAGGTTAAGGTCTTAACTCTTACTCTGGCCTACTGGTTAAGGTCTTAACTCTTACTCTGGCCTACTGGTTAAGGTCTTAACTCTTACTCTGGCCTAATAGCTAAGGTCTTAACTCTTACTATGACCTAATAGCTAAGGTCTTAGACTTGTACTCTGGCCTACTGGTTAAGGTCTTAACGCTTACTCTGGCCTAATAGCTAAGGTCTTAGACTCGTACTATGGCCTACAGGTTAAGGTCTTCACTCTTACTCTGGCCTACTGGTTAAGGTCTTAACTCTTACTCTGGACTAATAGCTAAGGTCTTAACTCTTACTCTGGCCTAATAGCTAAGGTCTTAGACTCGTACTCTGGCCTACTGGTTAAGGTCTTAACTCTTACTCTGGCCTACTGGTTAAGGTCTTAACTCTTACTCTGACCTAATAGCTAAGGTCTTAGGCTCTTACTCTGGCCTACTGGTTAAGGTCTTAACTCTTACTCTGGCCTACTGGTTAAGGTCTTAACTCTTACTCTGGCATAATAGCTAAGGTCTTAGACTCGTACTCTGGCCTAATGGTTAAGGTCTTAACTCTTACTCTGGCCTACTGGTTAAGGTCTTAACTCTTACTCTGGCCTAATAGCTAAGGTCTTAGACTCGTACACTGGCCTAATGGTTAAGGTCTTAACTGTTACTCTGGCCTAATAGCTAAGGTCTTAACTCTTACTCTGGCCTAATAGCTAAGGTCTTAGACTCGTACTATGGCCTACAGGTTAAGGTCTTAACTCTTACTCTGGCCTACAGGTTAAGGTCTTAACTCTTACTCTGGCCTACTGGTTAAGGTCTTAACTCTTACTCTGGCCTAATAGCTACGGTCTTAGGCTCGTACTCTGGCCTAATGTTTAAGGTCTTAACTCTTACTCTGGCCTAATAGCTAAGGTCTTGGAGTCGTACTCTGGCCTACTGGTTAAGGTCTTAACTCTTACTCTGGCCTACTGGTTAAGGTCTTAACTCTTACTCTGGCCTAATAGCTAAGGTCCTAGACTCGTACTATGGCCTAATAGTTAAGGTCTTAGACTCGTACTCTGGACTACTTGTTAAGGTCTTAACTCTTACGCTGGACTAATAGCTAAGGTCTTAGACTCGTACTATGGCCTACAGGATAAGGTCTTAACTCTTACTCTGGCCTAATAGCTAAGGTCAAAGACTCGTGCTCTGGCCAAATGGTTAAGGTCTTAACTCTTACTCTGGCCTAATGGTTAAGGTCTAGACTGGCACTCTGGGCCTAATGGTTAAGGTCTTAACTCTTACTCTGGCCTAATAGCTAAGGTCTTAGACTTGTACACTGGCCTAATGGTTAAGGTCTTAACTCTTACTCTGGCCTAATAGCTATGGTCTTAACTCTTACTCTGGTCTAATAACTAAGGTCTTAGACTCGTACTATGGCCTACAGGTTAAGGTCTTAACTCGTACTCTGGCCTACAGGTTAAGGTCTTAACTCTTACTCTGGCCTACAGGTTAAGGTATTAACTCTTGCTCTGGCCTAATAGCTAAGTTCTTAACTCTTACTCTGGCCTAATAGATAAGGTCTTAGACTCGTACTCTGGCCTAATGATTAAGGTCTTAACTCTTACTCTGGGCTAATGGTTAAGGTCTTAACTCTTACTCTGGCCTACTGGTTAAGGTCTTAACTCTTACTCTGGCCTAATAGCTAAGGTCTTAGACTCGTACTATGGCCTAATAGCTCAGGTCTTAGACTCGTACTCTGGCCTAATGGTTAAGGTCTTAACCCTTACTCTGGCCTACTGGTTAAGGTCTTAACTCTTACTCTGGCCTAATAGTTAAGGTCTTAGACTCGTACTCTGGCCTACTGGTTAAGGTCCTAACTCTTACTCTGGCCTACTGGTTAAGGTCTTAACTCTTACTCTGGCCTAATAGCTAAGGTCTTAGACTCGTACTACGGCCTACAGGTTAAGGTCTTAACTCTTACTCTGGCCTACTGGTTAAGGTCTTAACTCTTACTCTGGCCTAATAGCTAAGGTCTTAGACTCGTACTATGGCCTAATAGCTAACGTCTTAGACTCATACTCTGGACTACTTGTTAAGGTCTTAACTCTTACGCTGGACTAATAGCTAAGGTCAAAGACTCGTACTCTGGCCAAATGGTTAAGGTCTTAACTCTTACTCTGGCCTAATGGTTAAGGTCTAGACTGGCACTCTGGGCCTAATGGTTAAGGTCTTAACTATTACTCTGGCCTAATAGCTATGGTCTTAACTCTTACTCTGGCCTAATAGCTAAGGTCTTAACTCTTACTCTGGCCTACTGGTTAAGGTCTTAACTCTTACTCTGGCCTAATGGTTAAGGTCTTAACTCTTACCCTGGCCTAATAGCTAAGGTCTTAGACTTGTACTCTGGCCTACAGGTTAAGGTCTTAACTCTTACTCTGGCCTATTTGTTAAGGTCTTAACTCTTACTCTGGCCTAATAGTTAAGGTCTTAGACTCATACTCTGGCCTACTGGTTAAGGTCCTAACTCTTACTCTGGCCTACTGGTTAATGTCTTAACTCTTACTCTGGCCTAATAGTTAAGGTCTGAGACTCGTACTCTGGCCTACTGGTTAAGGTCTTAACTCTTACTCTGGCCTACTGGTTAAGGTCTTAACTCTTACTCTGGCCTAATAGCTAAGGTCTTAGACTCGTACTATGGCCTAATAGCTCAGGTCTTAGACTTGTACTCTGGCCTAATGGTTAAGGTCTTAACCCTTACTCTGGCCTACTGGTTAAGGTCGTAACTCTTACTCTGGCCTAATAGCTAAGGTCTTAGACTCGTACACTGGCCTAATGGTTAAGGTCTTAACTCTTACTCTGGCCTAATAGCTAAGGTCTTAGACTGGGACTCTGGCCTAATGGTTAAGGTCTTAACTCTTACTCTTGTCTAATAGCTAAGGTCTTAGACTCGTACTCTGGCCTACTGGTTAAGGTCTTAACTCTTACTCTGGCCTAATAGATGAGGTCTTAACTCTTACTCTGGCCTACTGGTTAAGGTCTTAACTCTTACTCTGGCCTAATAGCTAAGGTCTTAGACTCGTACTCTGGCCTAATGGTTAAGGTCTTAACTCTTACTCTGGCCTATTTGTTAAGGTCTTAACTTTTACTCTGGCCTAATAGCTAAGGTCTTAGCCTCATACTATGGCCTACAGGTTAAGGTCTTAACTCTTACTCTGGCCTACTGGTTAAGGTCTTAACTTTTACTCTGGCCTACTGGTTAAGGTCTTAACTCTTACTCTGGCCTAATAGATAAGGTCTTAGACTGGCACTCTGGCCTAATGGTTAAGGTCTTAACTCTTACTCTGGCCTAATAGCTAAGGTCTTAGACTCGTACACTGGCCTAATGGTTAAGGTCTTAACTCTTACTCTGGCCTAATAGGTAAGGTCTTAACTCTTACTTTGGTCTAATAACTAAGGTCTTAGACTCGTACTATGGCCTACAGGTTAAGGTCTTAACTCTTACTCTGGACTACAGGTTAAGGTCTTAACTCTTACTCTGGCCTACTGGTTAAGGTCTTAACTCTTACTCTGGCCTAATAGCTAAGGTCTTAGAGTCGTACTCTGGCCTACTGGTTAAGGTATTAACTCTTACTCTGTCCTTCTGGTTAAGGTCTTAACTCTTACTCTGGCCTAATAGCTAAGTTCTTAGACTCGTGCTCTGGCCTACAGGTTAAGGTCTTAACTCTTACTCTAGCCTAATAGCTAAGTTCTTAACTCTTACTCTGGCCTAATAGCTAAGGTCTTAGACTCGTACTCTGGCCTAATGATTAAGGTCTTAACTCTTACTCTGGCCTAATGGATAAGGTCTTAACTCTTTCTCTGGCCTACTGGTTAAGGTCTTAACTCTTACTCTGGCCTAATAGCTAAGGTCTTAGACTCGTACTATGGCCTAATAGCTCAGGTCTTAGACTTGTACTCTGGCCTAATGGTTAAGGTCTTAACCCTTACTCTGGCCTAATAGCTAAGGTCTTAGACTCGTACTCTGGCCTACAGGTTAAGGTCTTAACTCTTACTCTGGCCTACTGGTTAAGGTCTTAACTCTTACTCTGGCCTACTGGTTAAGGTCTTAACTCTTACTCTGGCCTAATAGCTAAGGTCTTAGACTCGTACTCTGGCCTACTGGTTAAGGTCTTAACTGTTACTCTGGCCTAATAGCTAAGGTCTTAACTCTTACTCTGGCCTAATAGCTAAGGTCTTAGACTCGTACTATGGCCTACAGGTTAAGGTCTTAACTCTTACTCTGGCCTACAGGTTAAGGTCTTAACTCTTACTCTGGCCTACTGGTTAAGGTCTTAACTCTTACTCTGGCCTAATAGCTACGGTCTTAGGCTCGTACTCTGGCCTAATAGCTAAGGTCCTAGACTCGTACTATGGCCTAATAGTTAAGGTCTTAGACTCGTACTCTGGACTACTTGTTAAGGTCTTAACTCTTACGCTGGACTAATAGCTAAGGTCTTAGACTCGTACTATGGCCTACAGGATAAGGTCTTAACACTTACTCTGGCCTAATAGCTAAGGTCAAAGACTCGTACTCTGGCCAAATGGTTAAGGTCTTAACTCTTACTCTGGCCTAATGGTTAAGGTCTAGACTGGCACTCTGGGCCTAATGGTTAAGGTCTTAACTCTTACTCTGGCCTAATAGCTAAGGTCTTAGACTCGTACACTGGCCTAATGGTTAAGGTCTTAACTCTTACTCTGGCCTAATAGCTATGGTCTTAACTCTTACTCTGGTCTAATAACTAAGGTCTTAGACTCGTACTATGGCCTACAGGTTAAGGTCTTAACTCGTACTCTGGCCTACAGGTTAAGGTCTTAACTCTTACTCTGGCCTACAGGTTAAGGTATTAACTCTTGCTCTGGCCTAATAGCTAAGTTCTTAACTCTTACTCTGGCCTAATAGATAAGGTCTTAGACTCGTACTCTGGCCTAATGATTAAGGTCTTAACTCTTACTCTGGCCTAATGGTTAAGGTCTTAACTCTTACTCTGGCCTACTGGTTAAGGTCTTAACTCTTACTCTGGCCTAATAGCTAAGGTCTTAGACTCGTACTATGGCCTAATAGCTCAGGTCTTAGACTCGTACTCTGGCCTAATGGTTAAGGTCTTAACCCTTACTCTGGCCTACTGGTTAAGGTCTTAACTCTTACTCTGGCCTAATAGTTAAGGTCTTAGACTCGTACTCTGGCCTACTGGTTAAGGTCCTAACTCTTACTCTGGCCTACTGGATAAGGTCTTAACTCTTACTCTGGCCTAATAGCTAAGGTCTTAGACTCGTACTACGGCCTACAGGTTAAGGTCTTAACTCTTACTCTGGCCTACTGGTTAAGGTCTTAACTCTTACTCTGGCCTAATAGCTAAGGTCTTAGACTCGTACTATGGCCTAATAGCTAACATCTTAGACTCATACTCTGGACTACTTGTTAAGGTCTTAACTCTTACGCTGGACTAATAGCTAAGGTCAAAGACTCGTACTCTGGCCAAATGGTTAAGGTCTTAACTCTTACTCTGGCCTAATGGTTAAGGTCTAGACTGGCACTCTGGGCCTAATGGTTAAGGTCTTAACTATTACTCTGGCCTAATAGCTATGGTCTTAACTCTTACTCTGGCCTAATAGCTAAGGTCTTAACTCTTACTCTGGCCTACTGGTTAAGGTCTTAACTCTTACTCTGGCCTAATGGTTAAGGTCTTAACTCTTACCCTGGCCTAATAGCTAAGGTCTTAGACTTGTACTCTGGCCTACAGGTCAAGGTCTTAACTCTTACTCTGGCCTATTTGTTAAGGTCTTAACTCTTACTCTGGCCTAATAGTTAAGGTCTTAGACTCATACTCTGGCCTACTGGTTAAGGTCCTAACTCTTACTCTGGCCTACTGGTTAAGGTCTTAACTCTTACTCTGGCCTAATAGCTAAGGTCTTAGACTCGTACTATGGCCTAATAGCTCAGGTCTTAGACTTGTACTCTGGCCTAATAGTTAAGGTCTTAACCCTTACTCTGGCCTACTGGTTAAGGTCGTAACTCTTACTCTGGCCTAATAGCTAAGGTCTAAGACTCGTACACTGGCCTAATGGTTAAGGTCTTAACTCTTACTCTGGCCTAATAGCTAAGGTCTTAGACTGGGACTCTGGCCTAATGGTTAAGGTCTTAACTCTTACTCTTGTCTAATAGCTAAGGTCTTAGACTCGTACTCTGGCCTACTGGTTAAGGTCTTAACTCTTACTCTGGCCTAATAGATGAGGTCTTAACTCTTACTCTGGCCTACTGGTTAAGGTCTTAACTCTTACTCTGGCCTAATAGCTAAGGTCTTAGACTCGTACTCTGGCCTAATGGTTAAGGTCTTAACTCTTACTCTGGCCTACTTGTTAAGGTCTTAACTTTTACTCTGGCCTAATAGCTAAGGTCTTAGCCTCATACTATGGCCTACAGGTTAAGGTCTTAACTCTTACTCTGGCCTACTGGTTAAGGTCTTAACTTTTACTCTGGCCTACTGGTTAAGGTCTTAACTCTTACTCTGGCCTAATAGATAAGGTCTTAGACTGGCACTCTGGCCTAATGGTTAAGGTCTTAACTCTTACTCTGGCCTAATAGCTAAGGTCTTAGACTCGTACACTGGCCTAATGTTTAAGGTCTTAACTCTTACTCTGGCCTAATAGGTAAGGTCTTAACTCTTACTTTGGTCTAATAACTAAGGTCTTAGACTCGTACTATGGCCTACAGGTTAAGGTCTTAACTCTTACTCTGGACTACAGGTTAAGGTCTTAACTCTTACTCTGGCCTACTGGTTAAGGTCTTAACTCTTACTCTGGCCTAATAGCTAAGGTCTTAGAGTCGTACTCTGGCCTACTGGTTAAGGTCTTAACTCTTACTCTGTCCTTCTGGTTAAGGTCTTAACTCTTACTCTGGCCTAATAGCTAAGTTCTTAGACTCGTACTCTGGCCTACAGGTTAAGGTCTTAACTCTTACTCTGGCCTAATAGCTAAGTTCTTAACTCTTACTCTGGCCTAATAGCTAAGGTCTTAGACTCGTACTCTGGCCTAATGATTAAGGTCTTAACTCTTACTCTGGCCTAATGGTTAAGGTCTTAACTCTTTCTCTGGCCTACTGGTTAAGGTCTTAACTCTTACTCTGGCCTAATAGCTAAGGTCTTAGACTCGTACTATGGCCTAATAGCTCAGGTCTTAGACTTGTACTCTGGCCTAATGGTTAAGGTCTTAACCCTTACTCTGGCCTAATAGCTAAGGTCTTAGACTCGTACTCTGGCCTACAGGTTAAGGTCTAAACTCTTACTCTGGCCTACTGGTTAAGGTCTTAACTCTTACTCTGGCCTACCGGTTAAGGTCGTAACTCTTACTCTGGACTAACAGCTAAGGTCTTAACTCTTAATCTTGCCTAATAGCTAAGGTCTTAGAGTCGTACTCTGGCCTACTGGTTAAGGTCTTAACTCTTACTCTGGCCTACTGGTTAAGGTCTTAACTCTTACCCTGGCCTATTATTTAAGGTCTTAGACTCGTACTATGGCCTACAGGTTAAGGTCTTAACTCTTACTCTGGCCTACTGGTTAAGGTCTTAACTCTTACTCTGGCCTAATAGTTAAGGTCTTAGACTCATACTCTGGCCTACTGGTTAAGGTCCTAACTCTTACTCTGGCCTACTGGTTAAGGTCTTAACTCTTACTCTGGCCTAATAGTTAAGGTCTTAGACTCGTACTCTGGCCTACTGGTTAAGGTCTTAACTCTTACTCTGGCCTACTGGTTAAGGTCTTAACTCTTACTCTGGCCTAATAGCTAAG
>NW_028187418.1:0-51000 GCF_964204655.1 Triturus cristatus
AAAGGGGGCCAATTAAGATAAAGTGCTCCCAGGCGCTAGAAGACAGCAAAGGTCCTGGGGCAAGGGAAATAAAGCAAATAGCCCTAAAAATCCTGGTGGCATCAAGGGGGCAATGCAGGGCCCAGGGGCCAGCACACAGGGCCCTCCAGCAGGGAGGCAGCCCCCATGGCGGTCCCTCCTGGGCCCCACCAGCAGCAAGCCTGTTAGGATCCAAAGCAGAACATTTTGTAAGGGGACACAGCCCCTTTTTATACACAGATCATCTTTGTTTCAAGGTGCAGGGAAGGGGCGAACCAGATGCAACTGGTTCTTGAGCACTTTGTGTTGCTCAGCCCCTCTCCCTATTCACAGAACAGGCCAGGGTCATCAGTCGCACCACAGGGGGCGGAGCCAGCATTGTGTGGGGAAAGCCCAGCCCTATTCAGGTCCTAGGTGTACTCCTCCCACCCATCTAGCTGCTGATCTCCCCATTCACCACTTGGTGACTCCTCCTGACTCTGGGGATTCCCTAGCCCGTCACATGACCTCAGGCAGCCAATCGCCAGACAAGGCACTCATCTCACACTGCACACAGAAATGCCCACTTCTAGAAGTGGCACTAACACACTAGGTACATTGACGCCGCACACATCATCGTGCAGCATTTCATCACACGAGTCCGCACATACCAAACTCGGCCCTGCACTCCCCACGCATCAGGAACTAAAATGGTCACTCAGATCCCCCATGCATTCCTATGGGAGGGCAGGTCAGTCTCACTCAATGTAACCCAGAGCGCACGCACTTTCCACTGGGACACAGTGTAAAAGCGCCTAGAGGCCTAAAACCACTAGTACAACACAGGAAAAAGGCTAGGATAATGCAAAAAGTTCTAGGGGTGAACTTGCCAGAAGGGCCAAGTCCAACACTGGGGGTGGTGTTTCAGGGTTTAGGGCAGTGCAGTGGTGTTTGGGCAATATAGGGGGTCGTGCTGGGGATGGTGTTTCAGGGTTTAGGACAGTGCAGTGGTGTTCTGGCAGTGTAGGGGGAAGTGCTGGGGGTGGTGTTCCAGGGTTTAGGGCAGTGCAGTGGTGTTCGGGCAGTGTAGGGGGTTGTGTGGGGGAGGTGTTTCAGGGTTTAGGGCAGTGCAGTGGTGTTCGGGCAGTGTAGGGGGTCTTGCTGGGGGTCGTGTTTCAGGGTTTAGGGCAGTGCAGTGGTGTTCGAGCAGTGTAGGGGGTCATGCAGGGGGTGGTGTTTCAGGGTTTAGGGCAGTGCAGTAGTGTTCAGGCAGTGTAGGGGGTCTTTCTGGGTTGGTGTTTCAGGGTTTAGGGCAGTGGTGTCCAGGCGGTGTAGGGGGTCTTGCTGGGGGTAATGTTTCAGGGTTTAGGGCGGTGCAGTGGTGTTCCGGTAGTGTAGGGGGTCGTACTGCAGGTGGTGTTCCAGGGTTTAGGGCGGTGCATTGCTGTTCGGGCAGTGTAGGGGGTCATGCTGGGGTGGTGTTTCGGGGTTTAGGGCAGTGTAGTGGTGTTCGGGCAGTGTAGGGGGTCTTTCTGGTGTGGTGTTTCAGGGTTTAGGGCAGTGCAGTGGGGTTCGGGCAGTGTAGGTGGTCGTGCTGGGGATGGTGTTCCAGGGTTTAGGGCAGTGCAGTGGTGTTTGGGCAGTGTAGGGGGTCGTGCGGGGGTGGCGTTCCAGGGTTTGGGCAGTGAAGTGGTGTTTGGGCAGTGTAGGGGGTCGTGCTGGGGGTGGTGTTTCAGGGTTTAGGGCAGTGCAGCGGTGTTCGGGCAGTGTAGTGGGTCGTGCTGGGGGTGGTGTTCCAGGATTTAGGGCAGTGCAGTGGTGTTCGGGCAGTGTAGAGGGTCTTGCTGGGGGTGGTGTTTCAGGGTTTAGGGCAGTGCAGTGGTGTTTGGGCAGTGTAGGGGTTCTTGCTGGGGGTGGTGTTTCTGGGTTTAGGGCAGTGCAGTGGTGTTCGGGCAGTGTAGGGGGTCCTTCTGGGGGTGGTGTTCCAGGGTTTAGGGCAGTGCAGTGGTGTTCGGGCAGTGTAGGGGGTCGAGCTGGGGGTGGTGTTCCAGGGTTTAGGGCAGTGCAGTGGTGTTCGGGCAGTGTAGGCGGTCTTTCTGGGGGTGGTGTTCCAGGGTTTAGGGCAGTGCAGTAGAGGTCAGGCCATGTAGGGGGAAGTGCTGGGTGTGGTGTTCCAGGGTTTAGAGCAGTGCAGTGGTGTTCGGGCAGTGTAGGGGGTTGTGTGGGGGAGGTGTTTCAGGGTTTAGGGCAGTGCAGTGGTGTTTGGGCAGTGTAGGGGGTCATGATGGGGATGGTGTTTCAGAGTTTAGGACAGTGCAGTGGTGTTCGGGCACTGTAGGGGGTCTTGCTGGGGGTGGTGTTTCAGGGTTTAGGGCAGTGCAGTGATGTTCGGGCAGTGTAGGGGGTATGGCTGGGGGTGGTGTTTCTGGGTTTAGGGCAGTGCAGTGGTGTTCGGGCAGTGTAGGGGGTCTTTCTGGGGGAGGTGTTCCAGGGTTTAGGGCAGTGCAGTGGTGTTCAGGCAGTGTAGGGGGTCGAGCTGGGGGTGGTGTTCCAGGGTTTAGGGCAGTGCAGTGGTGTTCAGACAGTGTAGGGGGTCATGCTGGGGGTGGCGTTACAGGGTTTAGGGCAGTGCAGTGGTGTTCGAGCAGCATAGGGGGTTGTGCTGGGGTGGCGTTCCAGGGTTTAGGGCAGTGCAGTGGTGTTTGGGCAGTGTAGGGGGTCGTGCAGGGGTGGTGTTTCAGGGTTTAAGGCAGTGCAGTGGTGTTCGGGCAGTGTAGGGGGTCGTGGTAGGGGTGGTGTTTCAGGGTTTAGGGCAGTGCAGTGGTGTTCGGGTAGTGTAGTGGGTCATGCTGGGGGTGGTGTTTCAGGATTTAAGGCAGTGCAGTGGTGTTCGGGCAGTGTATGGGGTCTTGCTGAGGTGGTCTTTCAGGGTTTAGGGCAGTGGTGTTCGGGCAGTGTAGGGGGTCTTGCTGGGGATGGTGTTTCAGGGTTTAGGGCAGTGCAGTGGTGTTCGGGCAGTGTAGGGGGTCGTGCTGGGGATGATGTTTGAGGGTTTAGGGCAGTGCAGTGGTGTTCGGGCAGTGCAGGGGGAAGTGTTGGGGGTGGTGTTCCAGGGATTAGGTCAGTGCAGTGGTGTTCGGGCAGTTTAGGGGGTTGTGTGGGGGAGGTGTTTCAGGGTTTAGGGCAGTGCAGTGGTGTTCGGGCAGTGTAGGGGGTCTTGCTTGGGGGTGGTGTTTCAGGGTTTAGGGTGGTGCAGTGGTGTTCCGGTAGTGTGGGGGGTTGTACTGCGGGTGGTGTTCCAGGGTTTAGGGCAGTGCAGTGATGTTCGGGCAGTGTAGGGGGTCGTGCTGGGGGTGTTGTTCCAAGGTTTAGGGCAGTGCAGTAGTGTTCGGGCAGTGTAGGGGGTTGTATGGGGGTGGTGTTTCAGGGTTTAGGCAGTACAGTGGTGTTCGGCCAGTGTAGGGGGTCGTGCTGGGGGTGTTGTTCCAAGGTTTAGGGCAGTGCAGTGGTGTTCGTCCAGTGTAGGGGGTCGTGCTGGGGGTGTTGTTCCAAGGTTTAGGGATGTGCAGTGGTGTTCGGGCAGTGTAGGGGGTCGTGCTGGGGGTGGTGTTTCAGGGTTTAGGGTAGTACAGTCTAGGGGTCTTGCTGGGGATGGTCTTTCAGGGTTTAGGTCAGTGGTGTGTGGGTAGTATAGGAAGTTGTGCTGGGATGGTGTTTTAGGTTTAGGGTAGTGCAGTGGTTTTCGGGCAGTGTAGGGGGTCTTGCTGGGGGTGTTGTTTCAGGGTTTAGGGCAGTACAGTGGTGTTTGGGCAGTGTAGGGGGTCTTGCTGGGTGTGGTGTTTTAGGGTTTAGGGCAGTGGTGTTCGGGCGGTGTAGGGGGTCTTGCTGGGCTTGTGTTTCAGTGTTTAGTGCTGTGCAGTGGTGTTCGGACAGTGTAGGGGGTCTTGCGGGGTGTGGTGTTTTAGGGTTTAGGGCAGTGGTGTTTGGGCAGTGAAGGGGGTCTTGCTGGGGGTGGTGTTTCACGGTTTAGGGCAGTGAAGTGGTGTTTGGTCAGTGTAGGGGGTCTTGCTGGGGGTGGTGTTTCAGGGTTTAGGGCAGTGCAGTGGTGTTCGGGCAGTGTAGGGGTCTTGCTGGGGGCGGTGTTTCAGGGTTTAGGGTAGAGCGGTGGTGTTCGGGCAGTGTAGGGGGTCTTTCTGGGGGTGGTGTTTCAGGGTTTAGAGCAGTGGTGTTTGGGCAGTGTAGGGGGTCGGTTGGGGGGTAGTGTTTCAGGGTTTAGGGCAGTGCAGTGATGTTCGGGCATTGTAGGGGGTCATGCTGGGGGTGGTGTTTCAGGATTTAGGGCAGTGCAGTGGTGTTCGGGCAGTGTAGGGGGTCTTGCTGGGGGTGGTCTTTCAGGGTTTAGGGCAGTGGTGTTTGGGCAGTGTAGGAAGTTGTGCTGGGGAGGTGTTTTATGGTTTAGGGCAGTGCAGTGGTGTTCGGGCATTGTAGGGGGTCTTGCTGGGTGTTAGAAATGGGATTTCTGGTTGGCTAGGGCTTGCGCCAAAGCCAGGCAGAAACCACCACTCTAATCAGGGCAAGGAAGTTACACGCCAAAGATAACCCCTGCTCACCCCCTTGGTAGCTTGGCACGAGCAGTCAGGCTTATCCCGGAGGCAATGTGTAAAGCGTTTGCGCGTGCACCCAGCAACAGCACCCAAGGCCCACCACAAAAGAAACTCCACACAAGGTTATATGAAAATAGCCTTTGTATTATACCAAAAACACATTAGATAATATTCACACAATTTACACTGTGCCAACTGGCACTGGGCAGAATTTTACAAGGGACTATTTACACGGGACAGGGCCACATGGACCACTGTCAGAATGTACAAATCACCAATTGTACATGTAGAACATATACTAATTGTAACACAAATTAGCACGGTAGAGCACAACCAGTAACTACTGGCGCAATAATGACCTCAGCGTCATCACACTAGCATCAGGTATAAAACCTATCCTGCATCCATCACAGGGGCATAAACACATTATGCAATTTCTCATTAGTCTAACGCATTAGACCTAGCCACCTAAGTATAACTACACTAGGGGCGTCCATCGCACAGGGAAGTACAATCTCCCTAACATCACCCTGAACAGGTAAAACAACCTCCTAGGCAGAAATGACCGCATTTAGAGGTATAAAACACAGGGTGCGCAAAACATGCTATACACAGTACATTTCCTAGCACCCAATCACATTAGCATGAATCACAACAACACCTCAATCGCATTAGGGTCCAGGTCGCGCCAGAACCTAAACGTAGCAGCTGCCCACTACTTGCTGGGCAGCTGGGGACAAGAACAGGGCCTAAACGCTGCAGCTGGCACTAAGTGCTGCGCAGCTGGGGATGGCAAATAGGAGGCATGGGCTCTC
This sequence comes from Triturus cristatus, assembly GCF_964204655.1. NCBI lineage: Eukaryota > Metazoa > Chordata > Amphibia > Caudata > Salamandridae > Triturus > Triturus cristatus. The sequence continues at coordinate 5,417 of NW_028187418.1, forward strand.
CATGGCCCTGGAGACAATGTCACAACGTTGGAGCCACCTAGGCTCTAAGAACCATTATGCCCCCATGGAGCGCACGGGCTCCTGAACTAATCATGCCGACACGCTGGGGCCCCCTGGGCTCTGAGAACATACCTGTGCCCTTCGTTGGAGCCACGCAGGCTCAGAAACAATCGTGCCCACATGGGGGCGGGGGGGGCGCCTAAACACAACATGCCCACGTTTGAGCCACATAGGCTCTAGAAATAACATGCGCCAATCAAAAAGAACTTGCCCCCAAAAGTAATGCTGGCCTCCAACATTGGAGCGTCCTGCAACGGCGGACTCGCTCCGGACTCAGGCACTCGCGAGGTACCGACATGCAGCCCCACTCACCGGGCTGCTGTGTACAGACTCCGTCTCCTCTCCTCGACTCTCGGCGTAGGAGGGCTGCGCGTGGAACGGCTGCACTTCTCTCCATACGTGGGGGAGCAGGCACCGGCAATGTGCCTCGAGCCCCCCCTCCGCCTCAAACCTCTTCTCGCGGTGCCTGCGGGGCTCTCCCTCACTCCTGGAAGCCCCGCACAGGCAGGCGCCAGCTTCCGCCTCCGAGCGGCTTTTTCTTCACCCGGGCCCCCTCCTGGGACCCGGGGCTCCTCTCTCCTGCTCTGGGAGGCGGGGTGGGCTCCCATCCTCCCTTGTGGCATAAGCTTCGGGGCTCCCATTGGCTCACGGGAGCCCCGTACCGACATGCACAGCTTCCGGTCCCGCCGCGGCCCCTCCCCTGTCACAGGCGGACTTGCCTGACTTCCGGGGCGGCCGCGGCGGGGCTTGGAGCGGCAATCTCGGCGGCAGACAAAGTCACGGGGTGGGTACCCGCGCACCACAAGGCCGGCAAAGTCGCGGGGTGGGCGCCCGCGCACCCCCAGCATAATAAGAAGCGGACATAAGCGGGGTGGGCTCCCGCATTCAAGCCATTACGTAGAATGAAGACGCAGGGTGGGCACCTGCGCACCGAAGGCAAACGACCAGCGGGGTGGGCACCCGCAAGGCACCAGTGATGCGGGGGAATCCCTACGTCGGGATTCCCTCAGAAGATCGCAGCCCAGCGCTGCAAAGTCACGGCACAGGCTCCCTCCTGAATCAAAGGGGGCCAATTAAGATAAAGTGCTCCCAGGCGCTAGAAGACAGCAAAGGTCCTGGGGCAAGGGAAATAAAGCAAATAGCCCTAAAAGTCCTGGTGGCATCAAGGGGGCAATGCAGGGCCCAGGGGCCAGCACACAGGGCCCTCCAGCAGGGAGGCAGCCCCCATGGCGGTCCCTCCTGGGCCCCACCAGCAGCAAGCCCCCTCCTGTTAGGATCCAAAGCAGAACATTTTGTAAGGGGACACAGCCCCTTTTTATACACAGATCATCTTTGTTTCAAGGTGCAGGGAAGGGGCGAACCAGATGCAACTGGTTCTTGAGCACTTTGTGTTGCTCAGCCCCTCTCCCTATTCACAGAACAGGCCAGGGTCATCAGTCGCACCACAGGGGGCGGAGCCAGCATTGTGTGGGGAAAGCCCAGCCCTATTCAGGTCCTAGGTGTACTCCTCCCACCCATCTAGCTGCTGATCTCCCCATTCACCACTTGGTGACTCCTCCTGACTCTGGGGATTCCCTAGCCCGTCACATGACCTCAGGCAGCCAATCGCCAGACAAGGCACTCATCTCACACTGCACACAGAAATGCCCACTTCTAGAAGTGGCACTAACACACTAGGTACATTGACGCCGCACACATCATCGTGCAGCATTTCATCACACGAGTCCGCACATACCAAACTCGGCCCTGCACTCCCCACGCATCAGGAACTAAAATGGTCACTCAGATCCCCCATGCATTCCTATGGGAGGGCAGGTCAGTCTCACTCAATGTAACCCAGAGCGCACGCACTTTCCACTGGGACACAGTGTAAAAGCGCCTAGAGGCCTAAAACCACTAGTACAACACAGGAAAAAGGCTAGGATAATGCAAAAAGTTCTAGGGGTGAACTTGCCAGAAGGGCCAAGTCCAACACTGGGGGTGGTGTTTCAGGGTTTAGGGCAGTGCAGTGGTGTTTGGGCAATATAGGGGGTCGTGCTGGGGATGGTGTTTCAGGGTTTAGGACAGTGCAGTGGTGTTCTGGCAGTGTAGGGGGAAGTGCTGGGGGTGGTGTTCCAGGGTTTAGGGCAGTGCAGTGGTGTTCGGGCAGTGTAGGGGGTTGTGTGGGGGAGGTGTTTCAGGGTTTAGGGCAGTGCAGTGGTGTTCGGGCAGTGTAGGGGGTCTTGCTGGGGGTCGTGTTTCAGGGTTTAGGGCAGTGCAGTGGTGTTCGAGCAGTGTAGGGGGTCGTGCAGGGGGTGGTGTTTCAGGGTTTAGGGCAGTGCAGTAGTGTTCAGGCAGTGTAGGGGGTCTTTCTGGGTTGGTGTTTCAGGGTTTAGGGCAGTGGTGTCCAGGTGGTGTAGGGGGTCTTGCTGGGGGTAATGTTTCAGGGTTTAGGGCGGTGCAGTGGTGTTCCGGTAGTGTAGGGGGTCGTACTGCAGGTGGTGTTCCAGGGTTTAGGGCGGTGCATCGCTGTTCGGGCAGTGTAGGGGGTCATGCTGGGGGTGGTGTTTCGGGGTTTAGGGCAGTGTAGTGGTGTTCGGGCAGTGTAGGGGGTCTTTCTGGTGTGGTGTTTCAGGGTTTAGGGCAGTGCAGTGGGGTTCGGGCAGTGTAGGTGGTCGTGCTGGGGATGGTGTTCCAGGGTTTAGGGCAGTGCAGTGGTGTTTGGGCAGTGTAGGGGATCGTGCGGGGGTGGCGTTCCAGGGTTTGGGCAGTGAAGTGGTGTTTGGGCAGTGTAGGGGGTCGTGCTGGGGGTGGTGTTTCAGGGTTTAGGGCAGTGCAGCGGTGTTCGGGCAGTGTAGTGGGTCGTGCTGGGGGTGGTGTTCCAGGATTTAGGGCAGTGCAGTGGTGTTCGGGCAGTGTAGAGGGTCTTGCTGGGGGTGGTGTTTCAGGGTTTAGGGCAGTGCAGTGGTGTTTGGGCAGTGTAGGGGTTCTTGCTGGGGGTGGTGTTTCTGGGTTTAGGGCAGTGCAGTGGTGTTCGGGCAGTGTAGGGGGTCCTTCTGGGGGTGGTGTTCCAGGGTTTAGGGCAGTGCAGTGGTGTTCGGGCAGTGTAGGGGGTCGAGCTGGGGGTGGTGTTCCAGGGTTTAGGGCAGTGCAGTGGTGTTCGGGCAGTGTAGGCGGTCTTTCTGGGGGTGGTGTTCCAGGGTTTAGGGCAGTGCAGTAGAGGTCAGGCCATGTAGGGGGAAGTGCTGGGTGTGGTGTTCCAGGGTTTAGGGCAGTGCCGTGGTGTTCGGGCAGTGTAGGGGGTTGTGTGGGGGAGGTGTTTCAGGGTTTAGGGCAGTGCAGTGGTGTTTGGGCAGTGTAGGGGGTCATGATGGGGATGGTGTTTCAGAGTTTAGGACAGTGCAGTGGTGTTCGGGCACTGTAGGGGGTCTTGCTGGGGGTGGTGTTTCAGGGTTTAGGGCAGTGCAGTGATGTTCGGGCAGTGTAGGGGGTATGGCTGGGGGTGGTGTTTCTGGGTTTAGGGCAGTGCAGTGGTGTTCGGGCAGTGTAGGGGGTCTTTCTGGGGGTGGTGTTCCAGGGTTTAGGGCAGTGCAGTGGTGTTCAGGCAGTGTAGGGGGTCGAGCTGGGGGTGGTGTTCCAGGGTTTAGGGCAGTGCAGTGGTGTTCAGACAGTGTAGGGGGTCATGCTGGGGGTGGCGTTACAGGGTTTAGGGCAGTGCAGTGGTGTTCGGGCAGCATAGGGGGTTGTGCTGGGGTGGCGTTCCAGGGTTTAGGGCAGTGCAGTGGTGTTTGGGCAGTGTAGGGGGTCGTGCAGGGGTGGTGTTTCAGGGTTTAAGGCAGTGCAGTGGTGTTCGGGCAGTGTAGGGGGTCGTGGTAGGGGTGGTGTTTCAGGGTTTAGGGCAGTGCAGTGGTGTTCGGGTAGTGTAGTGGGTCATGCTGGGGGTGGTGTTTCAGGATTTAAGGCAGTGCAGTGGTGTTCGGGCAGTGTATGGGGTCTTGCTGAGGTGGTCTTTCAGGGTTTAGGGCAGTGGTGTTCGGGCAGTGTAGGGGGTCTTGCTGGGGATGGTGTTTCAGGGTTTAGGGCAGTGCAGTGGTGTTCGGGCAGTGTAGGGGGTCGTGCTGGGGATGATGTTTGAGGGTTTAGGGCAGTGCAGTGGTGTTCGGGCAGTGCAGGGGGAAGTGTTGGGGGTGGTGTTCCAGGGATTAGGTCAGTGCAGTGGTGTTCGGGCAGTTTAGGGGGTTGTGTGGGGGAGGTGTTTCAGGGTTTAGGGCAGTGCAGTGGTGTTCGGGCAGTGTAGGGGGTCTTGCTTGGGGGTGGTGTTTCAGGGTTTAGGGTGGTGCAGTGGTGTTCCGGTAGTGTGGGGGGTTGTACTGCGGGTGGTGTTCCAGGGTTTAGGGTGGTGCAGTGTTGTTTGGGCAGTGTAGGGGGTCTTGCTGAGGGTTGTGTTTCAGGGTTTAGGGCGGCCCAGTGGTGTTCGGGTAGTGTAGGGGGTCGTACTGGGGGTGGTATTATAGGGATTAGGGCAGCGCAGTGGTGTTCGGGCAGTGTAGGGGGTCGTGCAGGGGGTGGTGTTCCAGGGTTTAGGGCAGTGCAGTGGTGTTCGGGCAGTGTAGGGGGTCGTGCGGGGGGTGGCGTTCCAGGGTTTAGGGCAGTGCAATCGTGTTCGGGCAGTGTAGGGGGTCATGCGGGGTGGCGTTCCAGGGTTTAGGGCAGTGGTGTTCGGGCGGTGTAAGGGGTCTTGCTGGGGGTGGTCTTTCAGGGTTTGGGCAGTGGTGTTCGGGCAGTGTAGGAAGTTGTGCTGGGGTGGTGTTTTAGAGTTTAGGGCAGTGCAGTGGTGTTCAGGCATTGTAGGGGGTCATGCGGGGTGGCGTTCCAGGGTTTAGGGCAGTGGTGTTTGGGCGGTGTAAGGGGTCTTGCTGGGGGTGGTCTTTCAGGGTTTGGGCAGTGGTGTTCGGGCAGTGTAGGAAGTTGTGCTGGGGTGGTGTTTTAGAGTTTAGGGCAGTGCAGTGGTGTTCAGGCATTGTAGGGGGTCTTGCTGGGGGTGGTGTTTCAGGGTTTAGGGCAGTGCAGTGGTGTTCGGGCAGCGTAGGGGGTCTTGCTGGGGGTGGTCTTTCAGGGTTTGGGCAGTGGTGTTCGGGCAGTGTAGGAAGTTGTGCTGGGGTGGTGTTTTAGAGTTTAGGGCAGTGCAGTGGTGTTCAGGCATTGTAGGGGGTCTTGCTGGGGGTGGTGTTTCAGGGTTTAGGGCAGTGCAGTGGTGTTCGGGCAGTGTAGGGGGTCGTGCTGGGGATGGTGTTTCAGGGTTTAGGGCAGTGCAGTGGTGTTCGGACAGTGTAGGAAGTTGTGCTGGGGTGGTGTTTTAGGGTTTAGGGCAATGCAGTGGTGTTCGGGCAGTATAGGGGGTCTTGCTGGGTGTGGTGTTTCAGGGTTTAGGGCAGTGCAGTGGTGTTTGGGCAGTGTAGGGGGTCTTGCTGTGGGTGGTGTTTCAGGGTTTAGGGCAGTGGTGTTCGGGCAGTGTAAGGGGTCTTGCTGGGGGTGGTGTTTCACGGTTTAGGGCAGTGCATTGGTGTTCGGGCAGTGTAGGGGGTCTTGCTGCGGGTGGTGTTTCAGGGTTTAGGGCAGTGCAGTGGTGTTCGGGCAGTGTAGGGGGTCTTGCTGGGGGTGGTGTTTCGGGGTTTAGGGCAGTGCAGTGGTGTTCGGGCAGTGTAGGGGATCTTTCTGGGGGTGGTGTTTCAGGGTTTAGGGCAGTGCAGTGGTGTTCGGGCAGAGTAGGGGTTCGTACTGGGGGTGGTGTTCCAGGTTTTAGGGCAGTGCAGTGCTGTTCAAGCAGTGTAGGGGGTCTTTCTGGGGGTGGTGTTTCAGGGTTTAGGGCAGTGCAGTGGTGTTCGGGCAGTGTAGGGGGTCATGCTGGGGCTGGTGTTCCAGGGTTTAGGGCAGTGCAGTGGTGTTTGGGCAGTGTAGGTGGTCGTGCTGGGAGTGGTGTTCCAGGGTTTAGGGCAGTGCAGTAGTGTTCAGGCAGTGTGGGGGTCTTGCTGGGGTGGTGTTTCAGGGTTTAGGGCAGTGGTGTCCAGGCGGTGTAGTTGGTCTTGCTGGGGGTAATGTTTCAGGGTTTAGGGTGGTGCAGTGGTGTTCAGGTAGTGTGGGGGTTCGTACTGCGGGTGGTGTTCCAGGGTTTAGGGCAGTGCAATGCTATTCGGGCAGTGTAGCGGGTCTTGCTGAGGGTGGTGTTTCAGGGTTTAGGGCGGCACAGTGGTGTTCGGTTAGTGTAGGGGTTCGTACTGGGGGTGGTGTTTTAGGGATTAGGGCAGCACAGTGGTGTTCGGGCAGTGTAGGGGTCGTGCATTGGGTGGTGTTCCAGGGTTTAGAGCAGCGCAGTGGTGTTCGGGCAGTGTAGGGGGTCGTGCTGGGGGTGGTGTTTCAGGGTTTAGGGCAGTGCAGTGGTGTTGGAGCAGTATAGGGGGTCGTGCTCGGTGTGGTCTTTCAGGGTTTAGGGCAATGGTGTTCGAGCAGTTTAGGAAGTTGTGCTGGGGTGGTGTTTTAGGGTTTAGGGCAGTGCAGTGGTGTTCGGGCAGTGTAGGGGGTCTTGCTGGGGGTGGTGTTTCACGGTTTAGGGCAGTGCAGTGGTGTTCGAGCAGTGTAGGAAGTTGTGCTGGGGTGGTGTTTTAGGGTTTAGGGCAGTGCAGTGGTGTTCGGGCAGTGTAGGGGGTCTTGCTGGGGGTGGTGTTTCAGGGTTTAGGGCAGTGGTATTTGTGCGGTGTAGGGGGTCATGCTGGAGGTGGTGTTTCAGGGTTTAGGGCAGTGCAGTGGTGTTCGAGCAGTATAGGGTGTCGTGCTGGGGGTGGTCTTTCAGGGTTTAGGGCAGTGGTGTTTGAGCAGTGTAGGAAGTTTTCCTGGGGTGGTGTTTTAGTTTTTAGGGCAGTGCAGTGGTGTTCGGGCAGTGTAGGGGGACTTGCTGGGGGTGGTGTTTCATGGTTTAGGGCAGTGCAGTGGTGTTCGGGCAGTGTAGGGGGTCTTGCTGGGGGTGGTGTTTCAGGATTTAGGGCAGTGGTGTTTGTGCGGTGTAGGGGGTCTTGCTGGGGGTGGTGTTTCACGTTTTAGGGCAGTGCAGTGGTGGTTGGGCAGTGTAGGGGGTCTTGCTCTGGGTGGGTGTTTCAGGGTTTAGGGCAGTGCAGTGGTGTTCGGGCAGTGTAGGGGGTCTTGCTGGGGTGGTGTTTCAGGGTTTAGGGCAGTGCAGTGGTGTTTGGTTAGTGTAGGGGGTTGTGCTGGGGGTGGTGTTCCAGGGTTTAGGGCAGTGCAGTGGTGTTCAGGCAGTGTAGGGGGTCGTGCTGGGGGTGGCGTTTCAGGATTTAGGGCAGTGCAGTGGTGTTTGGGCAGTGTAGGGGGTCATGCGGGGGTGGTGTTTCAGGGTTTTGGGCAGTGCAGTGGTGTTCGGGCAGTGTAGTGGGTCATACTGGGGGTGGTCTTTCAGGGTATAGGGCAGTGGTGTTCGGGCAGTGTAGGAAGTTGTGCTGAGGTGGTGTTTTAGGGTTTAGGGCAGTGCAGTGGTGTTCGGGCATTGTAGGGTGTCTTGCTGGGGGTGGTGTTTCAATGTTTAGGGCAGTGCAGTGGTGTTCGGGCAGTGTAGGGGGCCTTGCTTGGGGTGGTGTTTCAGGGTTTAGGGCAGTGCAGTGGTGTTCGGGCAGTGTAGGGGGTCATGATGGGGATGGTGTTTCAGGGTTTAGGGTAGGGCAGTGCGGTGGTGTTCGGGCAGTGTAGGGGGAAGTGTTGGGGGTGGTGTTCCAGGAGTTAGGGCAGTGCAGTGGTGTTCGGGCAGTGTAGGGGGTCGTGCATTGGGTGGTGTTCCAGGGTTTAGGGCAGCGCAGTGGTGTTCGGGCAGTGTATGGGGTCGTGCTGGGGGTGGTGTTTCAGGGTTTAGGGCAGTGCAGTGGTGTTCGAGCAGTATAGGGTGTCGTGCTGGGGGTGGTCTTTCAGGGTTTAGGGCAGTGCAGTGGTGTTCGGGCAGTGTAGGGGGTCGTGATGGGGATGGTGTTTCAGGGTTTAGGGCACTGCAGTGGTGTTCGGGCAGTGTAGGGGGTCTTGCTGGGGTGGTGTTTCAGGGTTTAGGGCAGTGCAGTGGTGTTTGGGCTGTATAGGGAGGTATGCTGGGGTGGTGTTCCAGGGTTTAGGGCAGTGCAGTGGTGTTCAGGCAGTGTAGGGGGTCGTGTTGGGGTGGCGTTCCAGGATTTAGGGCAGTGCAGTGGTGTTTGGGCAGTGTAGGGGGTCTTGCTGGGGGTGGTCTTTCAGGGTTTAGGGCAGTGGTGTTCGGGCAGTGTAGGAAGTTGTGCTGGGGTGGTGTTTTAGGGTTTAGGGCAGTGCAGTGGTGTTCAGATATGTAGGGTGTCTTGCTGGGGATGGTGTTTCAATGTTTAGAGCAGTGCAGTGGTGTTCGGGCAGTGTAGGGGGCCTTCCTGGGGGTTGTGTTTCAGGGTTTAGGGCAGTGCAGTGGTGTTCGGGCAGTGTAGGGGGTCGTGATGGGGATGGTGTTTCAGGGTTTAGGGCAGTGCAGTGGTGTTCGGGCAGTGTAGGAGTTGTGGGGGGTGGTGTTTCAGGGTATAGGGCAGTGCAGTGATGTTCGGGCAGTCTAGGGGGTCATGCGTGGCGTGGTTTTTCAGGGTTTAGGGCTGTGCAGTGGTGTTCGGGCAGTGTAGGGGGTGGTGCGTGGGGTGGTGTTTCAGGGTTTATTGCAGTGCAGTGGTGTTCGGGCAGTGTAGGGGGTTGTGCGGGGTGGTGTTTCAGGGTTTAGGGCAGTGGTGTTCGGGCAGTGTAGGGGGTCTTGCTGGGGTAATGTTTCAGGGTTTAGGACGGTGCAGTGGTGTCTGGGTAGTGTAGGGGGTCATACTGCGGGTGGTGTTCCAGGGTTTAGGGCAGCGCAGTGGTGTTCGGGCAGTGTAGGGGGTCGTGCTGGGGGTGGTGTTTCTGGGTATAGGGCAGTGCAGTGGTGTTCGAGCAGTATAGGGTGTCGTGCTGGGGGTGGTCTGTCAGGGTTTAGGGCAGTGGTGTTCGAGCAGTGTAGGGGGTCTTGCTGGGGATGGTGTTTCAGGGTTTAGGGCAGTGCAGTGGTGTTCGGGCAGTGTAGGGGGTCGTGCTGGGGATGATGTTTGAGGGTTTAGGGCAGTGCAGTGGTGTTCGGGCAGTGCAGGGGGAAGTGTTGGGGGTGGTGTTCCAGGGATTAGGTCAGTGCAGTGGTGTTCAAGCAGTTTAGGGGGTTGTGTGGGGGAGGTGTTTCAGGGTTTAGGGCAGTGCAGTGGTGTTCGGGCAGTGTAGGGGGTCTTGCTTGGGGGTGGTGTTTCAGGGTTTAGGGTGGTGCAGTGGTGTTCCGGTAGTGTGGGGGGTTGTACTGCGGGTGGTGTTCCAGGGTTTAGGGTGGTGCAGTGCTGTTTGGGCAGTGTAGGGGGTCTTGCTGAGGGTTGTGTTTCAGGGTTTAGGGCGGCCCAGTGGTGTTCGGGTAGTGTAGGGGGTCGTACTGGGGGTGGTATTTCAGGGATTAGGGCAGCGCAGTGGTGTTCGGGCAGTGTAGGGGGTCGTGCAGGGGGTGGTGTTCCAGGGTTTAGGGCAGTGCAGTGGTGTTCGGGCAGTGTAGGGGGTCGTGCGGGGGGTGGCGTTCCAGGGTTTAGGGCAGTGCAATCGTGTTCGGGCAGTGTAGGGGGTCATGCGGGGTGGCGTTCCAGGGTTTAGGGCATTGGTGTTCGGGCGGTGTAAGGGGTCTTGCTGGGGGTGGTCTTTCAGGGTTTGGGCAGTGGTGTTCGGGCAGTGTAGGAAGTTGTGCTGGGGTGGTGTTTTAGAGTTTAGGGCAGTGCAGTGGTGTTCAGGCATTGTAGGGGGTCATGCGGGGTGGCGTTCCAGGGTTTAGGGCAGTGGTGTTCGGGCGGTGTAAGGGGTCTTGCTGGGGGTGGTCTTTCAGGGTTTGGGCAGTGGTGTTAGGGCAGTGTAGGAAGTTGTGCTGGGGTGGTGTTTTAGAGTTTAGGGCAGTGCAGTGGTGTTCAGACATTGTAGGGGGTCTTGCTGGGGGTGGTGTTCCAGGTTTTAGGGCAGTGCAGCGGTGTTCGGGCTGTGTAGGGGGATGAGTGGGGGAGGTGTTTCAGGGTTTAGGGCAGTGTAGGGGGTCTAGCTGGGGGAAGTGTTTCAGGGTTTCGGCCAGTGCAGTGATGTTAGGGCGGTGTAGGGGGTCTTGCTGGGGGTGGTGTTCCAGGGTTTAGGGCAGTGCAGTGGTGTTCGGGCAGTGTAGGGGGTCGTGCTGGGGGTGGTGTTTCAGGGTTCAGCGCGATGCAGTGGTGTTCAGGCAGTGTAGGGGGTCTTGCTGGGGTTGGTGTTTCAGGGTTTAGGGCAGTGCAGTGGTGTTCGGGCAGTGTAGGGGGTCAAGCTGGGGGTGGTGTTTCAGGGTTTAGGGCAGTGCAGTGGTGTTCGGGCAGTGTAGGGGGTCTTGCTTGGGGGTGGTGTTTCAGGGTTTAGGGTGGTGCAGTGGTGTTCCGGTAGTGTGGGGGGTTGTACTGCGGGTGGTGTTCCAGGGTTTAGGGTGGTGCAGTGTTGTTTGGGCAGTGTAGGGGGTCTTGCTGAGGGTTGTGTTTCAGGGTTTAGGGCGGCACAGTGGTGTTCGGGTAGTGTTGGGGTTCGTACTGGGGGTGGTGTTTCAGGGATTAGGGCAGCGCAGTGGTGTTCGTGCAGTGTAGGGGGTCGTGCATTGGGTGGAGTTCCAGGGTTTAGGGCAGCGCAGTGGTGTTCGGGCAGTGTAGGGGGTCATGCTGGAGGTGGTGTTTCAGGGTTTAGGGCAGTGCAGTGGTGTTCGAGCAGTATAGGGTGTCGTGCTGGGGGTGGTCTTTCAGGGTTTAGGGCAGTGGTGTTTGAGCAGTGTAGGAAGTTTTCCTGGGGTGGTGTTTTAGTTTTTAGGGCAGTGCAGTGGTGTTCGGGCAGTGTAGGGGGACTTGCTGGGGGTGGTGTTTCATGGTTTAGGGCAGTGCAGTGGTGTTCGGGCAGTGTAGGGGGTCTTGCTGGGGGTGGTGTTTCAGGATTTAGGGCAGTGGTGTTTGTGCGGTGTAGGGGGTCTTGCTGGGGGTGGTGTTTCACGGTTTAGGGCAGTGCAGTGGTGGTTGGGCAGTGTAGGGGGTCTTGCTCTGGGTGGGTGTTTCAGGGTTTAGGGCAGTGCAGTGGTGTTCGGGCAGTGTAGGGGGTCTTGCTGGGGTGGTGTTTCAGGGTTTAGGGCAGTGCAGTGGTGTTTGGTTAGTGTAGGGGGTTGTGCTGGGGGTGGTGTTCCAGGGTTTAGGGCAGTGCAGTGGTGTTCAGGCAGTGTAGGGGGTCGTGCTGGGGGTGGCGTTTCAGGATTTAGGGCAGTGCAGTGGTGTTTGGGCAGTGTAGGGGGTCATGCGGGGGTGGTGTTTCAGGGTTTTGGGCAGTGCAGTGGTGTTCGGGCAGTGTAGTGGGTCATACTGGGAGTGGTCTTTCAGGGTATAGGGCAGTGGTGTTCGGGCAGTGTAGGAAGTTGTGCTGAGGTGGTGTTTTAGGGTTTAGGGCAGTGCAGTGGTGTTCGGGCATTGTAGGGTGTCTTGCTGGGGGTGGTGTTTCAATGTTTAGGGCAGTGCAGTGGTGTTCGGGCAGTGTAGGGGGCCTTGCTTGGGGTGGTGTTTCAGGGTTTAGGGCAGTGCAGTGGTGTTCGGGCAGTGTAGGGGGTCATAATGGGGATGGTGTTTCAGGGTTTAGGGTAGGGCAGTGCGGTGGTGTTCGGGCAGTGTAGGGGGAAGTGTTGGGGGTGGTGTTCCAGGAGTTAGGGCAGTGCAGTGGTGTTCGGGCAGTGTAGGGGGTCGTGCATTGGGTGGTGTTCCAGGGTTTAGGGCAGCGCAGTGGTGTTCGGGCAGTGTATGGGGTCGTGCTGGGGGTGGTGTTTCAGGGTTTAGGGCAGTGCAGTGGTGTTCGAGCAGTATAGGGTGTCGTGCTGGGGGTGGTCTTTCAGGGTTTAGGGCAGTGCAGTGGTGTTCGGGCAGTGTAGGGGGTCGTGATGGGGATGGTGTTTCAGGGTTTAGGGCACTGCAGTGGTGTTCGGGCAGTGTAGGGGGTCTTGCTGGGGTGGTGTTTCAGGGTTTAGGGCAGTGCAGTGGTGTTTGGGCTGTATAGGGAGGTATGCTGGGGTGGTGTTCCAGGGTTTAGGGCAGTGCAGTGGTGTTCAGGCAGTGTAGGGGGTCGTGTTGGGGTGGCGTTCCAGGATTTAGGGCAGTGCAGTGGTGTTTGGGCAGTGTAGGGGGTCTTGCTGGGGGTGGTCTTTCAGGGTTTAGGGCAGTGGTGTTCGGGCAGTGTAGGAAGTTGTGCTGGGGTGGTGTTTTAGGGTTTAGGGCAGTGCAGTGGTGTTCAGATATGTAGGGTGTCTTGCTGGGGATGGTGTTTCAATGTTTAGAGCAGTGCAGTGGTGTTCGGGCAGTGTAGGGGGCCTTCCTGGGGGTTGTGTTTCAGGGTTTAGGGCAGTGCAGTGGTGTTCGGGCAGTGTAGGGGGTCGTGATGGGGATGGTGTTTCAGGGTTTAGGGCAGTGCAGTGGTGTTCGGGCAGTGTAGGAGTTGTGGGGGGTGGTGTTTCAGGGTATAGGGCAGTGCAGTGATGTTCGGGCAGTCTAGGGGGTCATGCGTGGCGTGGTTTTTCAGGGTTTAGGGCTGTGCAGTGGTGTTCGGGCAGTGTAGGGGGTGGTGCGTGGGGTGGAGTTTCAGGGTTTATTGCAGTGCAGTGGTGTTCGGGCAGTGTAGGGGGTTGTGCGGGGTGGTGTTTCAGGGTTTAGGGCAGTGGTGTTCGGGCAGTGTAGGGGGTCTTGCTGGGGTAATGTTTCAGGGTTTAGGACGGTGCAGTGGTGTCTGGGTAGTGTAGGGGGTCATACTGCGGGTGGTGTTCCAGGGTTTAGGGCAGCGCAGTGGTGTTCGGGCAGTGTAGGGGGTCGTGCTGGGGGTGGTGTTTCTGGGTATAGGGCAGTGCAGTGGTGTTCGAGCAGTATAGGGTGTCGTGCTGGGGGTGGTCTGTCAGGGTTTAGGGCAGTGGTGTTCGAGCAGTGTAGGAAGTTGTGCTGGGGTGGTGTTTTAGGGTTTAGGGCAGTGCAGTGGTGTTCGGGGAGTGTAGGGGGTCATGCGTGGGGTAGTTTTTCAGGGTTTAGGGCAGTGCAATGGTGTTCGGGCAGTGTAGGGGGTGGTGCGTGGGGTGGTGTTTCAGAGTTTAGGGCAGTGCAGTGATGTTCGGCCAGTGTAGGGGGCCGTGCGTGGGGTCGTGGTTCAGGGTTTAGTGCAGTGCAGTGGTGTTCGGGCAGTGTAGGAGGTCTTGCTGGGGCAATGTTTCAGGGTTCAGGGTGGTGCAGTGGTGTCTGGGTAGTGTAGGGGGTCATACTGCGGATGGTGTTCCAGGGTTTAGGGCGGAGCAGTGGTTTTCGGGCAGTGTAGGGGGTCTTGCTGAGGGTGGTGTTTCAGGGTTTAGGGCGGCGCAGTGGTGTTCGGGTAGTGTCGGGGGTCATACTGGGGGTGGTGTTTCAGGGTTTAGGGCAGCGCAGTGGTGTTCGGGCTGTGTAGGGGGTCATGCAGGGGGTGGTGTTTCAGGGTTTAGGGCAGTGGTGTCCAGGCGGTGTAGGGGGCCTTGATGGGGGTAATGTTTAAGGGTTTAGGGCAGTGCAGTGGTGTTCGGGTAGTGTATGGGGTTGTACTGCGGGAGGTGTTCCAGGGTTTAGGGCATAGCAGTGGTGTTTGGGCAGTGTAGGGGGTCTTGCTGAGGGTGGTGTTTCAGGGTTTAGGGCGGCGCAGTGGTGTTAGGGTAGTGTAGGGGGTCGTACAGGGGGTGGTGTTTCAGGGTTTAGGGCAGCGCAGTGGTGTTCGGGCAGTGTAGGGGGTCATGCAGGGGGTGGTGTCTCAGGGTTTAGGGCAGCGCAGTGGTGTTCGGGCAGTGTAGGGGGTTGTGCTGGGGGTGGTGTTTCAGGGTTTAGGGAAGTGCAGTGGTGTTCGGGCAGTGTAGGGGGTCGTGCTGGGGGTGGTATTTCAGGGTTTAGGGAAGTGGTGTTCGGGCAGTCTAGGAAGTTGTGCTGGAGTGGTGTTTTAGGGTTTAGGGCAGTGCAGTGGTGTTCGGGCAGTATAGGGGGTCTTGCTGGGGGTGGTGTTTCAGGGTTTAGGGCGGTGCAGTGGTGTTCGGGCAGTGTAGGGGGTCTTGCTGGGGGTGGTGTTTCAGGGTTTAGGGCAGTGGTGTTCGGGCGGTGTAGGGGGTCTTGCTGGAGGTGGTGTTTCACGGCTTAGGGCAGTGCATTTTTGTTTGGGCAGTGTAGGGGGTCTTGCTGGGGGTGGTGTTTCAGGGTTTAGGGCAGTGCAGTGGTGTTCGGGCAGTGTAGCGGTTCTTGCTGGGGGTGGTGTTTCGGGGTTTAGGGCAGTGCAGTGGTGTTTGGGCAGTGTAGGGGGTCTTTCTGGGGGTGGTGTTTCAGGGTTTCGGGCAGTGCAGTGGTGTTCGGGCAGTGTAGGGGGTCATGCTGGGGTGGTGTTCCAGGGTTTAGGGCAGTGCAGTGGTGTTCGGGCAGTGTAGGGGGTCATACGGGGTGGTGTTTCAGGTTTAGGGCAGTGCAGTGGTGTTCGCGCAGTGTAGGGGGTCATGTGGGGGTGGTGTTTCAGGGTTTAGGGCAGTGCAGTGGTGTTCGGGCAGTGTAGGGGGTCGTACTGCATTGGTGTTCCAGGGTTTAGGGCGTTGCAGTGCTATTCGGGCAGTGTAGCGGGTCTTGCTGAGGGTGGCGTTTCAGGGTTTAGTGCGGCACAGTGGTGTTCGGGTAGTGTAGGGGGTCGTGCATTGGGTGGTGTTCCAGGGTTTAGGGCAGTGCAGTGCTGTTCGGGCAGTGTAGGGGGTCGTGCTGGGGGTGGTGTTTCTGGGTTTAGGGCAGTGCAGTGGTGTTCGAGCAGTATAGGGTGTCGTGCTGGGGGTGGTCTGTCAGGGTTTAGGGCAGTGGTGTTCGAGCAGTGTAGGAAGTTGTGCTGGGGTGGTGTTTTAGGGTTTAGGGCAGTGCAGTGGTGTTCGGGCAGTGTAGGGGGCCTTGCTGGGGGTGGTGTGTCACGGTTTAGGGCAGTGCAGTGGTGTTCGGGCAGTGTATGGGGTCTTGCTGGGGGTGGTGTTTCAGGGTTTAGGGCAGTGGTGTTTGTGCAGTGTAGGGGGTCTTGCTGGGGGTGGTGTTTCACGGTTTAGGGCTGTGCAGTGGTGTTTGGGCAGTGTAGGGGGTCGTGCATTGGGTGGTGTTCCAGGGTTTAGGGCAGTGCAGTGGTGTTCGGGCAGTGTAGGGGGTCGTGCGGGGTGGCGTTTCAAGTTTAGGGCATTGCAGTGGTGTTCGCGCAGTGTAGGGGGTCATGCGGGGGTGGTGTTTCAGGGTTTAGGGCAGTGCAGTGGTGTTCGGGCAGTGTAGGGGGTCGTACTGCGGTGGTGTTCCAGGGTTTAGGGCGTTGCAGTGCTATTCGGGCAGTGTAGCGGGTCTTGCTGAGGGTGGTGTTTCAGGGTTTAGTGCGGCACAGTGGTGTTCGGGTAGTGTAGGGGTTCATACTGGGGGTGGTGTTTCAGGGATTAGGGCAGTGCAGTGGTGTTCGGGCAGTGTAGGGGGTCGTGCATTGGGTGGTGTTCCAGGGTTTAGGGCAGCGCAGTGGTGTTCGGGCAGTGTAGGGGGTCGTGCTGGGGGTGGTGTTTCTGGGTTTAGGGCAGTGCAGTGGTGTTCGAGCAGTATAGGGTGTCGTGCTGGGGGTGGTCTGTCAGGGTTTAGGGCAGTGGTCTTCGAGCAGTGTAGGAAGTTGTGCTGGGGTGGTGTTTTAGGGTTTAGGGCAGTGCAGTGGTGTTCGGGCAGTGTATGTGGTCTTGCTGAGGGTGGTGTTTCAGGGTTTAGGGCGGCGCAGTGGTGTTCGGGTAGTGTCGGGGGTCATACTGGGGGTGGTGTTTCAGGGTTTAGGGCAGCGCAGTGGTGTTCGGGCTGTGTAGGGGGTCATGCAGGGGGTGGTGTTTCAGGGTTTAGGGCAGTGGTGTCCAGGCGGTGTAGGGGGCCTTGATGGGGGTAATGTTTAAGGGTTTAGGGCAGTGCAGTGGTGTTCGGGTAGTGTAGGGGGTTGTACTGCGGGAGGTGTTCCAGGGTTTAGGGCATAGCAGTGGTGTTTGGGCAGTGTAGGGGGTCTTGCTGAGGGTGGTGTTTCAGGGTTTAGGGCGGCGCAGTGGTGTTAGGGTAGTGTAGGGGGTCGTACAGGGGGTGGTGTTTCAGGGTTTAGGGCAGCGCAGTGGTGTTCGGGCAGTGTAGGGGGTCATGCAGGGGGTGGTGTCTCAGGGTTTAGGGCAGCGCAGTGGTGTTTGGGCAGTGTAGGGGGTTGTGCTGGGGGTGGTGTTTCAGGGTTTAGGGAAGTGCAGTGGTGTTCGGGCAGTGTAGGGGGTCGTGCTGGGGGTGGTATTTCAGGGTTTAGGGAAGTGGTGTTCGGGCAGTCTAGGAAGTTGTGCTGGAGTGGTGTTTTAGGGTTTAGGGCAGTGCAGTGGTGTTCGGGCAGTATAGGGGGTCTTGCTGGGGGTGGTGTTTCAGGGTTTAGGGCGGTGCAGTGGTGTTCGGGCAGTGTAGGGGGTCTTGCTGGGGGTGGTGTTTCAGGGTTTAGGGCAGTGGTGTTCGGGCGGTGTAGGGGGTCTTGCTGGAGGTGGTGTTTCACGGCTTAGGGCAGTGCATTTTTGTTTGGGCAGTGTAGGGGGTCTTGCTGGGGGTGGTGTTTCAGGGTTTAGGGCAGTGCAGTGGTGTTCGGGCAGTGTAGCGGTTCTTGCTGGGGGTGGTGTTTCGGGGTTTAGGGCAGTGCAGTGGTGTTTGGGCAGTGTAGGGGGTCTTTCTGGGGGTGGTGTTTCAGGGTTTCGGGCAGTGCAGTGGTGTTCGGGCAGTGTAGGGGGTCATGCTGGGGTGGTGTTCCAGGGTTTAGGGCAGTGCAGTGGTGTTCGGGCAGTGTAGGGGGTCATACGGGTGGTGTTTCAGGTTTAGGGCAGTGCAGTGGTGTTCGCGCAGTGTAGGGGGTCATGTGGGGGTGGTGTTTCAGGGTTTAGGGCAGTGCAGTGGTGTTCGGGCAGTGTAGGGGGTCGTACTGCAGTGGTGTTCCAGGGTTTAGGGCGTTGCAGTGCTATTCGGGCAGTGTAGCGGGTCTTGCTGAGGGTGGCGTTTCAGGGTTTAGTGCGGCACAGTGGTGTTCGGGTAGTGTAGGGGGTCGTGCATTGGGTGGTGTTCCAGGGTTTAGGGAGGCGCAGTGCTGTTCGGGCAGTGTAGGGGGTCGTGCTGGGGGTGGTGTTTCTGGGTTTAGGGCAGTGCAGTGGTGTTCGAGCAGTATAGGGTGTCGTGCTGGGGGTGGTCTGTCAGGGTTTAGGGCAGTGGTGTTCGAGCAGTGTAGGAAGTTGTGCTGGGGTGGTGTTTTAGGGTTTAGGGCAGTGCAGTGGTGTTCGGGCAGTGTAGGGGGCCTTGCTGGGGGTGGTGTGTCACGGTTTAGGGCAGTGCAGTGGTGTTCGGGCAGTGTATGGGGTCTTGCTGGGGGTGGTGTTTCAGGGTTTAGGGCAGTGGTGTTTGTGCAGTGTAGGGGGTCTTGCTGGGGGTGGTGTTTCACGGTTTAGGGCTGTGCAGTGGTGTTTGGGCAGTGTAGGGGGTCGTGCATTGGGTGGTGTTCCAGGGTTTAGGGCAGTGCAGTGGTGTTCGGGCAGTGTAGGGGGTCGTGCGGGGTGGCGTTTCAAGTTTAGGGCAGTGCAGTGGTGTTCGCGCAGTGTAGGGGGTCATGCGGGGGTGGTGTTTCAGGGTTTAGGGCAGTGCAGTGGTGTTCGGGCAGTGTACGGGGTCGTACTGCGGTGGTGCTCCAGGGTTTAGGGCGTTGCAGTGCTATTCGGGCAGTGTAGCGGGTCTTGCTGAGGGTGGTGTTTCAGGGTTTAGTGCGGCACAGTGGTGTTCGGGTAGTGTAGGGGTTCATACTGGGGGTGGTGTTTCAGGGATTAGGGCAGTGCAGTGGTGTTCGGGCAGTGTAGGGGGTCGTGCATTGGGTGGTGTTCCAGGGTTTAGGGCAGCGCAGTGGTGTTCGGGCAGTGTAGGGGGTCGTGCTGGGGGTGGTGTTTCTGGGTTTAGGGCAGTGCAGTGGTGTTCGAGCAGTATAGGGTGTCGTGCTGGGGGTGGTCTGTCAGGGTTTAGGGCAGTGGTCTTCGAGCAGTGTAGGAAGTTCTGCTGGGGTGGTGTTTTAGGGTTTAGGGCAGTGCAGTGGTGTTCGGGCAGTGTATGTGGTCTTGCTGGGGGTGGTGTTTCAGGGTTTAGGGCAGTGGTGTTTGTGCAGTGTAGGGGGTCTTGCTGGGGGTGGTGTTTCACGGTTTAGGGCAGTGCAGTGGTGTTTAGGCAGTGTAGGTGGTCTTGCTGGGGGTGGTCTTTCAGGGTTTAGGGCAGTGGTGTTTGGGCAGTGTAGGAAGTTGTGCTGGGTTGGTGTTTTAGGGTTTAGGGCAGTGCAGTGGTGTTCGGGCATTGTAGGGGGTCTTTTTGGGGGTGGTGTTTCAGGGTTTAAGGCAGTACAGTGGTGTTCGGGCAGTGTAGGGGGTCTTGCTGGGGGTGGTGTTTCAGGGTATAGGGCAGTGCAGTGTTGTTCGGGCACTGTAGGGGGTCGTGCTGGGGGTAGTGTTTCAGGGTTTAGGGCAGTGCAGTGGTGTTCGGGCAGTGCAGGGGGGAGTGCTGGGGGTGGTGTTCCAGGGATTGGGGCAGTGCAGTGGTGTTCGGGCAGTGTAGGGGGTTGTGTGGGGAAGGTGTTTCAGGGTTTAGGGCAGTGCAGTGGTGTTCAGGCAGTGTAGGGGGTCTTGCCGGGGGTGGTGTTTCAGGGTTTATGGCAGTGCAGTGGTGTTCGGGCAGTGTAGGGGGTCATGCAGGGGGTGGTGTTTCAGGGTTTAGGGCAGTGCAGTAGTGTTTGGGCAGTGTAGGGGGTTTTGCTAAGGGGGTGTTTCAGGGTTTAGGGCAGTGGTGTCCAGGCGATGTAGGGGGTCGTGCTGAGTATAATGTTTCAGAGTTTAGGGTGGTGCAGTGGTGTTCCGGTAGTGTGGGGGTCGTACTGCGGGTGGTGTTCCAGGGTTTAGGGCGGTGCAGTGCTGTTCGGGCAGTGTAGGGGGTCTTGCTGAGGGTGGTGTTTCAGGGTTTAGGGCGGTGCAGTGGTGTTCGGCTAGTGTAGGGGGTCGTACTAGGGGTGGTGTTTCAGGGATTAGGGCAGCGCAGTGGCGTTCGGGCAGTGTAGGGGGTCGTGCAGGGGCTGGTGTTCCAGGGTTTAGGGCAGCGCAGTGGTGTTCGGGCAGTGTAGGGGGTCGTGCTGGGGGTGGTGTTTCAGGGTTTAGGGTAGTGCACTGGTGTTCGAGCAGTATAGGGGGTCATGCTGGGGGTGGTCTTTCAGGGTTTAGGGCAGTGGTGTTCGAGCAGTGTTGGAAGTTGTGCTGGGGTGGTGTTTTAGGGTTTAGGGCAGTGCAGTGGTGTTCGGGCAGCGTAGGGGGTCTTGCTGTGGGGTGGTGTTTCAAGGTTTAGGGCAGTGCAGTGGTGTTCGGGCAGTGTAGGGGTCTTGCTGGGGGTGGTGTTTCAGGGTTTAGGGCAGTGGTGTTTGGGTAGTGTAGGGGGTCTTGCTGGGGGTAGTGTTTCACGGTTTAGGGCAGTGCAGTGCTGTTCAGGCAGTGTAGGAGGTTGTGCTGGGGGTGGTGTTCCAGGGTTTAGGGCAGTGCAGTGGTGTTCAAGCAGTGTAAGGGGTCGTGCTGGGGGTGGCGTTCCAGGGTTTAGGGCAGTGCAATCGTGTTCGGACAGTGTAGGGGGTCATGGGGGGTGGCATTCCAGGGTTTAGGGCAGTGCAGTGGAGTTTGGGCAGTGTAAGGCGTTGTGCGGGGTGGTGTGTCAGGGTTTAGGGCAGTGCAGTGGTGTTCGGGCAGTGTAGGGGGTCGTGGTGGGGCTGGTGTTTCAGGGTTTAGGGCAGTGCAGTGGTGTGCGGGCAGTGTAGTGGGTCATGCTGGGGGTGGTGTTTCAGGATTTTGGGCAGTGCAGTGGTGTTCGGGCAGTGTAGGGGGTCTTGCTGGGGGTGGTCTTTCAGGGTTTAGGGCAGTGGTGTTCGGGCAGTGTAGGAAGTTGTGCTGGGGTGGTGTCTTAGGGTTTAGTGCAGTGCAGTGGTGTTCGGGCAGTGTAGGGGGTTGTGTGGGGAAGGTGTTTCAGGGTTTAGGGCAGTGCAGTGGTGTTCAGGCAGTCTAGGGGGTCTTGCTGAGGGTGGTGTTTCAGGGTTTAGGGCAGTGCAGTGATGTTCGAGCAGTGTAGGGGGTCGTGCAGGGGGTGGTGTTTCAGGTTTTAGGGCAGTGCAGTTGTGTTCAGGTAGTGTAGGGGGTCTTGCTGGGGTGGTGTTTCAGGGTTTAGGGCAGTGCAGTTGTGTTCGGGCAATGTAGTGGGTCGTGCTGGGGGTGGTGTTTCAGGGTTTAGGGCGGTGCAGATGGTGTTCCAGGTTTAAGGCTTGTGCAGTGGTGTTCGGGCAGTGTAGGGGGTCGTGCGGGGGTGTTGTTTCAGGGTTTAGGGCAGTGAAGTGTTGTTCGGGCAGTGTAGGGGGTCGTGCTGGGGATGGTGTTTCAGGGGTTTAGGGCAGTGCAATGGTGTTCGGGCAGTGCAGGGGGAAGTGCTGGGGGTGGTGTTCCAGGGATTAGGGCAGTGCAGTGGTGTTCGGGCAGTGTAGGGGGTTGTGTGGGGAAGGTGTTTCAGGGTTTAGGGCAGTGCAGTGGTGTTCGGGCAGTGTAGGGGGTCTTGCCGGTGGTGGTGTTTCAGGGTTTATGGCAGTGCAGTGGTGTTCGGGCAGTGTAGGGGGTCATGCAGGGGGTGGTGTTTCAGGGTTTAGGGCAGTGCGGTAGTGTTTGGGCAGTGTAGGGGGTTTTGATAGGGGGTGTTTCAGGGTTTAGGGCAGTGGTGTCCAGGCGATGTAGGGGGTCGTGCTGAGTATAATGTTTCAGGGTTTAGGGTGGTGCAGTGGTGTTCCGGTAGTGTGGGGGGTCGTACTGCGGGTGGTGTTCCAGGGTTTAGGGCGGTGCAGTGCTGTTCGGGCAGTGTAGGGGGTCTTGCTGAGGGTGGTGTTTCAGGGTTTAGGGCGGCGCAGTGGTGTTCGGCTAGTGTAGGGGGTCGTACTAGGGGTGGTGTTTCAGGGATTAGGGCAGCGCAGCGGCGTTCGGGCAGTGTGGGGGGTCGTGCAGGGGCTGGTGTTCCAGGGTTTAGGGCAGCGCAGTGGTGTTCGGGGAGTGTAGGGGGTCGTGCTGGCGGTGGTCTTTCAGGGTTTAGGGCAGTGGTGTTCGAGCAGTGTAGGAAGTTGTGCTGGGGTGGTGTTTTAGGGTTTAGGGCAGTGCAGTGGTGTTCGGGCAGTGTAGGGGGTCTTGCTGTGGGGTGGTGTTTCAAGGTTTAGGGCAGTGCAGTGGTGTTCGGGCAGTGTAGGGGTCTTGCTGGGGGTGGTGTTTCAGGGTTTAGGGCAGTGGTGTTTTGGCAGTGTAGGGGGTCTTGCTGGGGGTAGTGTTTCACGGTTTAGGGCATTGCAGTGCTGTTCAGGCAGTGTAGGAGGTTGTGCTGGGGGTGGTGTTCCAGGGTTTAGGGCAGTGCAGTGGTGTTCAAGCAGTGTAAGGGGTCGTGCTGGGGGTGGCGTTCCAGGGTTTAGGGCAGTGCAATCGTGTTCGGACAGTGTAGGGGGTCATGGGGGGGTGGCATTCCAGGGTTTAGGGCAGTGCAGTGGAGTTTGGGCAGTGTAAGGCGTCGTGCGGGGTGGTGTTTCAGGGTTTAGGGCAGTGCAGTGGTGTTCGGGCAGTGTAGGGGGTCGTGGTGGGGCTGGTGCTTCAGGGTTTAGGGCAGTGCAGTGGTGTGCGGGCAGTGTAGTGGGTCATGCTGGGGGAGGTGTTTCAGGATTTTGGGCAGTGCAGTGGTGTTCGGGCAGTGTAGGGGGTCTTGCTGGGGGTGGTCTTTCAGGGTTTAGGGCAGTGGTGTTCGGGAAGTGTAGGAAGTTGTGCTGGGGTGGTGTCTTAGGGTTTAGTGCAGTGCAGTGGTGTTCGGGCAGTGTAGGGGTTGTGTGGGGAAGGTGTTTCAGGGTTTAGGGCAGTGAAGTGGTGTTCGGGCAGTCTAGGGGGTCTTGCTGGGGGTGGTGTTTCAGGGTTTAGGGCAGTGCAGTGGTGTTCGAGCAGTGTAGGGGGTCGTGCAGGGGATGGTGTTTCAGGTTTTAGGGCAGTGCAGTTGTGTTCAGGTAGTGTAGGGGGTCTTGCTGGGGTGGTGTTTCAGGGTTTAGGGCAGTGTAAGGGGTCTTGCTGGGGGTGGGTGTTTTAGGGTTTAGGGCAGTGCAGTGGTGTTCGGGCAGTGTAGGTGGTCTTGCTGGGGGTGGTCTTTCAGGGTTTAGGGCAGTGGTGTTTGGGCAGTGTAGGAAGTTGTGCTGGGTTGGTGTTTTAGGGTTTAGGGCAGTGCAGTGGTGTTCGGGCATTGTAGGGGGTCTTTTTGGGGGTGGTTTTTCAGGGTTTAAGGCAGTACAGTGGTGTTCGGGCAGTGTAGGGGGTCTTGCTGGGGGTGGTTATTCAGGGTATAGGGCAGTGCAGTGTTGTTCGGGCAGTGTAGGGGGTCGTGCTGGGGGTAGTGTTTCAGGGTTTAGGGCAGTGCAGTGGTGTTCGGGCAGTGCAGGGGGAAGTGCTGGGGGTGGTGTTCCAGGGATTAGGGCAGTGCAGTGGTGTTCGGGCAGTGTAGGGGGTTGTGTGGGGAAGGTGTTTCAGGGTTTAGGGCAGTGCAGTGGTGTTCGGGCAGTGTAGGGGGTCTTGCCGGGGGTGGTGTTTCAGGGTTTATGGCAGTGCAGTGGTGTTCGGGCAGTGTAGGGGTTCATGCAGGGGGTGGTGTTTCAGGGTTTAGGGCAGTGCGGTAGTGTTTGGGCAGTGTAGGGGGTTTTGATAGGGGGGTGTTTCAGGGTTTAGGGCAGTGGTGTCCAGGCGATGTAGGGGGTCGTGCTGAGTATAATGTTTCAGGGTTTAGGGTGGTGCAGTGGTGTTCCGGTAGTGTGGGGGGTCGTACTGCGGGTGGTGTTCCAGGGTTTAGGGCGGTGCAGTGCTGTTCGGGCAGTGTAGGGGGTCTTGCTGAGGGTGGTGTTTCAGGGTTTAGGGCGGCGCAGTGGTGTTCGGCTAGTGTAGGGGGTCGTACTAGGGGTGGTGTTTCAGGGATTAGGGCAGCGCAGTGGCGTTCGGGCAGTGTGGGGGGTCGTGCAGGGGCTGGTGTTCCAGGGTTTAGGGCAGCGCAGTGGTGTTCGGGGAGTGTAGGGGGTCGTGCTGGCGGTGGTGTTTCAGGGTTTAGGGTAGTGCACTGGTGTTCGAGCAGTATAGGGGGTCATGCTGGGGGTGGTCTTTCAGGGTTTAGGGCAGTGGTGTTCGAGCAGTGTAGGAAGTTGTGCTGGGGTGGTGTTTTAGGGTTTAGGGCAGTGCAGTGGTGTTCGGGCAGTGTAGGGGGTCTTGCTGTGGGGTGGTGTTTCAAGGTTTAGGGCAGTGCAGTGGTGTTCGGGCAGTGTAGGGGTCTTGCTGGGGGTGGTGTTTCAGGGTTTAGGGCAGTGGTGTTTTGGCAGTGTAGGGGGTCTTGCTGGGGGTAGTGTTTCACGGTTTAGGGCAGTGCAGTGCTGTTCAGGCAGTGTAGGAGGTTGTGCTGGGGGTGGTGTTCCAGGGTTTAGGGCAGTGCAGTGGTGTTCAAGCAGTGTAAGGGGTCGTGCTGGGGGTGGCGTTCCAGGGTTTAGGGCAGTGCAATCGTGTTCAGACAGTGTAGGGGGTCATGGGGGGGCGGCATTCCAGGGTTTAGGGCAGTGCAGTGGAGTTTGGGCAGTGTAAGGCGTCGTGCGGGGTGGTGTTTCAGGGTTTAGGGCAGTGCAGTGGTGTTCGGGCAGTGTAGGGGGTCGTGGTGGGGCTGGTGCGTCAGGGTTTAGGGCAGTGCAGTGGTGTGCGGGCAATGTAGTGGGTCATGCTGGGGGTGGTGTTTCAGGATTTTGGGCAGTGCAGTGGTGTTCGGGCAGTGTAGGGGGTCTTGCTGGGGGTGGTCTTTCAGGGTTTAGGGCAGTGGTGTTCAGGAAGTGTAGGAAGTTGTGCTGGGGTGGTGTCTTAGGGTTTAGTGCAGTGCAGTGGTGTTCGGGCAGTGTAGGGGGTTGTGTGGGGAAGGTGTTTCAGGGTTTAGGGCAGTGAAGTGGTGTTCGGGCAGTCTAGGGGGTCTTGCTGGGGGTGGTGTTTCAGGGTTTAGGGCAGTGCAGTGGTGTTCGAGCAGTGTAGGGGGTCGTGCAGGGGGTGGTGTTTCAGGTTTTAGGGCAGTGCAGTTGTGTTCAGGTAGTGTTGGGGGTCTTGCTGGGGTGGTGTTTCAGGGTTTAGGGCAGTGCAGTTGTGTTCGGGCAATGTAGTGGGTCGTGCTGGGGGTGGTGTTTCAGGGTTTAGGGCGGTGCAGATGGTGTTCCAGGTTTAAGGCTTGTGCAGTGGTGGTCGGGCAGTGTAGGGGGTCGTGCGGGGGTGTTGTTTCAGGGTTTAGGGCAGTGAAGTGGTGTTCGGGCAGTGTAGGGGGTCGTGGTGGGGGTGGTGTTTCAGGGTTTAGGGCAGTGCAGTTGTGTTTGGGCAATGTAGTGGGTCGTGCTGGGGGTGGTGTTTCAAGGTTTAGGGCAGTGCAGTGGTGTTCGGGCAGTGTAGGGGGTCTTGCTGGGGGTGGTCTTTCAGGGTTTAGGGCAGTGGTGTTTGGGCAGTGTAGGAATTTGTGCTGGGGTGGTGTGTGAGGGTTTAGGGCAGTGCAGTGGTGTTCGGGCATTGTAGGGGGTCTTTCTGGGGGTGGTGTTTCAGGGTTTAGGGAAGTGCAGTGGTGTTCGGGCAGTGTAGGGGGTCTTGCTGGGGGTGGTGTTTCAGGGTTTAGGGCAGCGCAGTGGTGTTTGGGCAGTGTAGGGGGTCGTGCGGGAGTGGTGTTTCAGGGTTTAGGGCAATGCAGTGGTGTTTGGGCACTGTAGGGGGTCGTGGTGGGGGTGGTGTTTCTGGGTTTAGGGCAGTGCGGGCAGTGTAGTGGGTCATGCTGGGGGTGATGTTTCAGGATTTTGGGCAGTGCAGTGGTGTTCGCGCAGTGTAGGGGGTCTTGCTGAGGGTGGTCTTACAGGGTTTAGGGCAGTGGTGTTCGGGCAGTGTAGGAAGTTGTGCTGGGGTGGTGTTTTAGGGTTTAGGGTAGTGCAGTGGTGTTCGGGCATTGTAGGGGGTCTTGCTGGGGTTGGTGTTTCAGGGTTTAGGGCAGTGCAGTGGTGTTCGGGCAGTGTAGGGGGTCGTGCTGGGGATGGTGTTTAAGGGTTTAGGGCAGTGCAGTGGTGTTCGGGCAGTGTAGGGGGAAGTGCTGGGGGTGGTGTTCCAGGGTTTAGGGCAGTGCAGTGGTGTTCGGGCAGTGTAGGGGCTTGTGTGGGGGAGGTGTTGCAGGGTTTAGGGCAGTGCAATGGTGTTCGGGCATTGTAGGGGGTCTTGCTGGGGGTGGTGTTTCAGGGTTTAGGGCAGTGCAGTGGTGTTCGAGCAGTGTAGGGGGTCTTGCTGGGGGTGGTGTTTCAGGGTTTAGGGCAGTGCAGTGGTGTTCGGGCAGTGTAGAGGGTCGTGCAAGGGTGGTGTTTCAGGGTTTAGGGCAGTGCAGTAGTGTTCGGGCAGTGTAGGGGGTCTTGCTGGGGTGGTGTTTCAGGGATTAGGGCAGTGGTGTCCAGGTGGTGTAGGGGGTCTTGCTGGGGGTAATGTTTCAGGGTTTAGGGCGGTGCAGTGGTGTTCCGGTAGTGTAGGGGGTCGTACTGCGGGTGGTTGTTAGAATCCAGGTTCTCTGGTTGGCACAGGTAGGTACTTGTGGCAAGAAGGGAACCTTTCCTCTAGTCAGGGTAGGGGGGTATACTCCAACAATAACTGCTCACCCTCTAGGTAGCTTGGCGCGAGCAGACAAGGCCTATCTCAGAGCGTTCAGGTTAAGCATTTGTGAACACACACACAGTAACTCAGTGACAACCCCACAAATGGACTCCTCACTGGGATATGAAAAAATAACACTTTATATATATAGTTTAGGCTTAGCACAAGACCAGATAACGTTTAAACAGCCCACAATACATATTAGACAAAGAGTTCTTAGGTTTAGCGTACTTTTAAAGTTCTGTGCGCTTTGTTCTTGTCCGTACGCTTCGTACGCGGTAAAAACTGCTTTGGAATGGGTCTCACACGCACTGTAGGTGCTTCGGGATGAAGCGTACACCCTATGGTTCGAACAGGCACAGTACCTTTACTTGGTGAGTTTGTCACGGATGCTGCGCTGGCATCAAGCGCGATGTACGGTGCGTTGTCCTCCTGGTGCGATGCGTACCACCGTACGTTAGACCTTGGGCGTGCAGGGCTTCAGGGGACGTTGCGTAGGTACGGTGCGTTCAAAGTTCGTCAGGGCGTTCGTGCCGTACCATGCGATCAGCAATATTGACTCGAAGCGCTGGATACAAGCGAACAGTACGCTCCGCACAGGGGAGACGTACGCAACTACCGTACACACCGCAGCCTTTCCAAAGCAGGGGAAAGGAGCGTAAGCCGGCAGTACGGTTCGTAGGGGATAGTAGCAAGTACGGTTCGCAGTCCTTCCGTTACGGTGCGAGCTACGGCTCGTAGGGGCCTGTTAGTCGAGTTGCTCAGGCCGGACGATACCTTCCTTTGCGGTGCGAGCTACGGCTCGTAGAGGGGCCTTAGTCACATTGTTCGGGCCGGACAGCGGGATACCAGCTTTCAGGGGGTACGCTGCGATCAGCGAGACGTACGCAGCAGTTCGAGTCGAAGATGCGGGGAAAACGGTCCGTTTTCCAAGGCGATCTCACGGCGGTGAAGTCCACTGGTCCTGGGACTTCGTTCAGGGGGCAAGCTCACTCACAAGCCCTTGGAAATCTCTCAGCACAAGTCAAATACAAATTTCTTGAGTCTTTTCTTCCTTTTCTTCAGCAGCAAGGCAACCACTGCAGGTCAATCCCCCAGGTCAGGGACAGTACTCCTCCATGCAGCTTTTCCAGTTCCTTCAGATCGGACAGAGGTTTCTTCTTGGCAGGACAGGATCTAGTTTCTTAGGAGCAGGGCTCCTACATTTATACCACAAATCCTTTGTTCTCTCAGGCCAGGGGGGCCCTTGCCTAGTTCAGTCCAGTTCTGGAGCACTTTGTAATGCGATGCAGGCTTCTTCTTTCAGGGTGCAGGGCAGAGCCATCAGACGCTCCACAGGGGGCGGAGCCAGCATTGTGGTGGCAGAGCACAGCCCTATTCAGTGTCCAGGTGTACTCCTCCCACCCATCTACCTGTACATCCTCCTATTCACCACCAGGCTACCTAGCCCTGCCCATCTGGGTTTTCCCAGCCCTGTCACTCACACAAGCTAGACAGCAGATACACATCATGCAGAGGCGGGCTGAAATGGTTAGGCAAGCAAAGGCCAACTTTCTAAAAGTGTCATTTGCAAACGCAGAACATTAAAATAAACCTTGCTAAAAGATGTACCTTATTATTCTGAGTTCAGGCATACTAAACTCGATTTTCTATCATGTTCCCTGGGTCTGTTAGGATCATAGGATGTAACAATCTTAACAGCCCATTCTGGCCTATGAGAACAGGGTAGCCTTACAATAGTGAAAAACGAAAATGGCTGTAATTCACTATTAGGACATGCCACACACATCAGGGCTTGTCCTACCTTATGCTACAATGCAATCTGCCCTTGGGCCTACCATAGGGGTGACTAACATGAAGTTAAGGGAAGGTTTAGGGACTGGCAAGTGAGCGTACTTGCCAGTCAGCATGTCAGTACCAGACTGCACGCAGGTTCTGCAATGGCAGACCTAGACACATTTTACCAGGCCGCTTCTGTGGGTGGCACAACCAGTGCTGCGAGCCCACCAGCGGCATTTGTATTTACACGCCCTGGCACTCCGGGTGCACTTTACTGGGGTCTGATAGTAAACCAAATAAGCCAATCGTGGAATCCAACCAACATATACATTTTACATAGGGAGCACTTGCACTGTGGCACTGGTTGGCAGTGGCACAGTGCTCTGAGCGGCCAGCACCATAAAAACACATGAGGCACAATGACAAAAAGTGAAAGGGAGACTCACGCCAAGGTGCCAGGTCTAACAGTGGTGTTCCAGGGTTTAGGACGGTGCAGTGCTGTTCGGGCAGTGTAGGGGGTCTTGCTGGGGGTGGTGTTTCGGGGTTTAGGGCAGTGCAGTGGTGTTTGGGCAGTGTAGGTGGTCGTGCAGGGGTGGTGTTCCAGGGTTTAGGGCAGTGCAGTGGTGTTCGGGCAGTGTAGGGGTCGTGCGGGGGTGGCGTTCCAGGGTTTAGGGCAGTGCAGTGGTGTTCGGGCAGTGTAGGGGGTCAGGCGGGGGTGGTGTTTCAGGGTTTAGGGCAGTGCAGTGGTGTTCGGGCAATGTAGTGGGTCGTGCTGGGGGTGGTGTTTCAGGGTTTAGGGAAGTGCAGTGGTGTTCGGGCAGTGTAGGGGGTCTTGCTGGGGGTGGTCTTTCAGGGTTTAGGGCAGTGGTGTTTGGGCAGAGTAGGAAGTGGTACTGGGGTGGTGTTTTAGAGTTTAGGGCAGTGCAGTGGTGTTTGGGCATTGTAGGGGGTCTTTCTGGGGGTGGTGTTTCAGGGTTTAGGGATGTACAGTGGTGTTCGGGCAGTGTAGGGGGTCTTGCTGGGGGTGGTGTTTCAGGGTTTAGGGCAGTGCAGTGGTCTTCGGGCAGTGAAGGGGGTCGTGCTGGGGATGGTGTTCCAGGGTTTAGGGCAGTGCAGTGGTGTTCGGGCAGTGTAGGGGGTCTTGCTTGGGGTGGTGTTTCAGGGTTTAGGGCAGTGCAGTGGTGTTCGGGCAGTGTAGGGGGTCTTGCTTGGGGTGGTGTTTCAGGGTTTAGGGCAGTGCAGTGGTGTTCGGGCAGTGTAGGGGGTCGTGCAGGGTGTGGTGTTTCAGGGTTTAGGGCAGTGCAGTAGTGTTCGGGTAGTGTAGGGGGTCTTACTGGGGTGGTGTTTCAGGGTTTAGGGCAGTGGTGTCCAGGTGGTGTAGGGGGTCTTGCTGGGGGTAATTGTTGGACTTGGCCCTGTTTGCAGGGTCATCCCTAAATATTTTGCCTTCCTCCTGTATTTTTTCTGACCTGGTGTTGGCTGTTTTATGACTCTGGGCACCTTACCACTGCTGATCAGTGCTAAGGTGCATATGATCTCCCTATGAAAAATGTATACATTGATTGGTGTCCATGTTTGGCTTATTTGGTTTAATATCAGCCCCTAGTAGAGTGCACCAGGAGTGCCAGGGCTTGTAAAAACAAATGCTGCTGGTGGGCTTGCAGCACTGGTTGTGCCACCCACAGAAGCGGCCTAGTAAAATGTGTCTAAGGTCTGCCACTGCAGAGCCTGCGTGCAGTCTGGTACTGTTGCACTGACTGCGCAAGTGCACCTACTTGCCAGTCCCTAAACCTTCCCTTAACTACATATTAGTCACCCCTCTGGTAGGCCCAAGGGCAGGGTGCATTGTAGGCATAAGGTAGGACATGCCCTGATGTGTGTGGCATGTCTTAGTAGTGAATTACAGCCATTTTCGTTTTTCACTATTGAAGGCTACCTGCTCTCCATAGGCCAGAATGGGCTGCTGGAATTACTACACGCTGTAATCCCAGTGGACTCAGAGAGTATGGTAGAAAGTCAAGTTTAGTATGCCTGAACTCAGAATAATAAAATACTTCTTTTAGTAAAGTTTATTTTAATATCCTGTGTTTGTAAATACTACTTTTAGAAAGTTAGTATTTAGTGACCTGGCCATTTCAGTCCGCCTCTGCTGTGTGTGTGTGTGTTCTGCCTAGTAACAGTAAGGAGCAGGGCTGGGGAATTCCAGGAGACAGGCTGGCTGCCAGGTGGTGGGTAGAGAGATTACACCAGGATGGGTGGGAGGAGTACACCTTGCCTCTGAATAGACCTGTGCTCTGCCACCACAATGCCGGCTCCGCCCCCTGTGGAGCGGCTGATGTCTCTGCCCTGCTGCTGAAAGGAAAGAGCAGAGTCACCACAACAAAGTGCTTCAAAAGTGGACTGAGCCAGGCCCAGGCCCCCTGGCGACAAAGAACAAAAGAAACTTGCTATAAAAGAAGGAGCCCTGCTCCTAAGAGATCAGATCTTGTTTTCGCCAAGAAGAAACTCTGCCTGAAGAGAAGGACCTGGAAAAGCTGTATGGAGGAGTAATTTCTCTAAGCCTGAGAGACTGGCCTGCGGTGGGTGCCTTGCTGCTGGAAGGAGAGGAAGAAAAGACTGAGAAAGACTTTTGATCAACTTGTGCTTTACAAACAATCTCTAAGGGCTTGCTTGTGAACTTGCCCCCTGAACTGCGCCCCAGGAACAGTGGGCGCTACCTTTCCCCTGGAAGAAGAGAAGCTGCTGGAGGTGATTCTGCCAACGCTGACCTCAGAGAACCTGTGTGCCCCTCGTCTGAGCACCGCGACTTCTGCCACCGGGGCTTTTGTGAGCACAGTAAAGGCCTGCCTGCCTGGCCCGAGCATAGCAAGCAACTGCCCCCCGAGCCGTAGCTCGCAAAGTAAGGAAGAGACTGTCAAGGCTCCAAGTGCCGAGTCTCTGCGACCCCCCTGGCCGTGGAGTTCATTGTAAGGACCTGCGACGCACTGTTCGTCACCTGAGCGACGCCGACAGCGCGCCGCGCTGAAAGATTACCCCGGAGCTGCCCCTCCTGCTTCTGAACTTTGTTGTGTGCCTGGAAGCCTAGAAAGTGCCCCACGAAGCATCACCATCCACTGACCTCAAGGGACAGCACCGCGACGTGGGACACCCCTCGACGGACTTCTGGAGCCGCCACGAACATCGCCCCCCAAGAAAAGGTACTGTGCAGTGCAGCACCCCTGTACACAGCTTCCTTCGCTGTGTACGGCGATCGTCCCGCTTTGCTTCACACGCGTGAAGTGTGAACTTTGGCAACGTGCAAACCAGCTGTACGAGGCGTCCCGACGAATGTACGGCCCGTACAGCATTAAATACATTGACGGTGCTCACGCGGGAAGCGTGAGGTTCAGCAAGAGGCGTACCGGACGTGTACGACGCGTACCTACGAGGGTACGGTCCATACGGTTCACGTCCAGCGTACGCGTGCTCACGCGAGAAGTGTGAGAAACGGCACGACGCGTCCAAACAGCTGTACGAAGCGTACCGGAGGCGCTACGAAGCGCACAATACCCTAAAGAAGCCTATTTTAAGTAGAAAAGTGCCATTTTAAGAACTGCGGACTGCCTAAAAGCAATACAAGTAACTGGAATCTCATTTAAGTAGAGAACTGTATTTTTGAAAGCCTGCGTAAAGAGATCTTATATATAAAGAACTTTATTTTTACATAAATACAGCCTTGTGTCTCTGTGTGGTGGGTAGGTGGTTATTGTGTGGGACACCTTGAATGCTTAACCTAATGCCCTCTGGAATCTAGCCTGACTGCTCGCGCCACGTTACCTAGAGGGTGAGCAGGGGTTATTTTTAAAGAGGTAATCCTACGCCCTGACTTAGATGAAAAGGGTCCCTGCTTGTCGCAAGTGTATACCTGCGCCAACCAGAGACCCCGGATTCTAACACCCACAAGGTAATGTGTGGAACTGGTGCACTGTATCTTGCTAAGAAGCTCCGATGGTATGTCCCCGGACGCTCTCTGCGATCTAGTTCTAGATTTTCTCTTGTCCAGCCACGTATCCGTACGGTACGTAATGGAGGTCGATCCTTTTCCTATCTTGCTCCTTTTCTGTGGAATCAACTCCCTGTGGAACTAACTTCTATAACTAACCATCTTCTCTTCTGTAGAAAGCTTAAGACCTGGCTCTTTGCCCTTTAATTTAGGCGGAGCTTACAGTTGATATACGTTCCTATGTCTTTGGCTGCAAAGCGCCCTGAGACTGTTTGGTGATATGCGCGCTATATAAAAATATCTGACATTGACATTCACATTCACATTTTCGTTTTTCACTATTGTAAGGCTACCCTGTTCTCATAGGCCAGAATGGGCTGTTAAGATTGTTACATCCTATGATCCTAACAGGCCCAGGGAACATGGTAGAAGATCGAGTTTAGTATGCCTGAACTCAGAATAATAAGGTACACCTTTTAGTAAGGTTTATTTTAATATTCCGCGTTTGCAAATGCCGCTTTTAGAAAGCTGGCCTTTGCTTGCCTAACCATTTCGGCCCGCCTCTGCGTGATGTGTATCTGCTGTCTGGCTTGCGTGAGTGACAGGGCTGCGGAAACCCAGATGGGCAGAGCTAGGTAGCCTGGTGGTGAATAGGGGGATTGACAGGTAGATGGTTGGGAGGAGCGCACCTGGACTCTGAATAGGACTGTGCTCTGCCACCTCAATGCCGGCTCCGCCCCCTGTGGAACATCTGATGACTCTGCCCTGCTCCCTGAATGAAGAAGCCTGCATCGCGTAAACAAAATGCTCCAGAACTGGACTGAACTAGGCAAGGGCCCCCCTGGCCCGGGAGAACAAAAGAAATGTGGTATAAATGTAGGAGCCCTGCTCCTAAGAAATCAGATCCTGCTACAAGACGAACCTCTGCCTGAGGAGAAGGAACCGGGAAAGCTGTAGGAGGAGTACTGTCCCTGACCTGGGGGATTGGCCTGCAGTGGTTGCCTTGCTGCAGAAGGAGAGAAGAAAGATTGCTGATAAACTTTGCTTCAACTTGTGCTGTTTAAGGTCTCCAAGGGCTTGTGCTGAGCTTGCCCCCTGAACGAAGTCCCAGGACCAGTGGACTTCACCTCCTTTGAGAACCGCCGTTCTCCCCGTGAAGCTGACGCTGAGAGAAGTGTGCGCCTCCCAACCCACACGTACTTTCGCAAGCCTGTGTCCCCCTGCCCGGCCCAAGCACCGTGACTAAGACCCTCGAGCCGTAGCTCACAACGCAAAGGAAGGACTTCGTGACACTTGATTTGCCTCTCTGCATCGTGCCACTTTGCGGGCCCCCCTGCCCTTGCTGAGGGCAGGCTGTGGCCCATAGAGTGGTTGGTACGTGGCTCCCCACCGGAGCGTGTTACCGGCTTTGCATCACGCCGAGAACTAAGGCTCCATCATCAAAGGTACGGCTCGAACGCTGCAACGAAGAGCCAGCGCACCGTACGTCTGCACCGTCCCCCTGAGCACCGCGACTGAGGCCCCCTTCGAGCTGGAGCCCGCACCGCGATTGAAAGGACATCGCGCCCTACACGCGCACTGAGGAATCACAGCGCCGTCCCTGACGAACTTCTACAAAAACCAAGGTACTGTGCCCCCTTCACACCGTAAGGTGCACGCGTCACCCGGAGTGTCTGCCGACGCTTGTGAGTCCCGCTCGCAGCCGGCCGATGTGCACGAAGCACTCAGACCTCCTGAACTAAGCTTTAACCAAGAACGTTTTATCGAAATAGTATTGTGGGCCCGTTTTACACGTTATTGGGTCTTGTGATAAGTCTACTTACATAAAGAAGTATATTTTTGATAACCCAGTGTGGAGTCCATTTGTGGGGGGTGTCATTGGATTGTTGTATGTAATCACAAATTGCTTAACCATTACGCCTGAGATAACGCCTTGTCTGCTCGCGCCAAGCTACCTAGAGGGTGAGCAGGGGTTATTGTTAGAGTGTAACCCCTTACCCTGACTGGAGGAAAGGTCCCCTGCTTGGTACAAGTACCTACCTGTGCCAACCAGAGAATCTGGATTCTATCATTGGTGGTCAGCGGTGAGGATTCTGAATTTGCATTTGTGATTTATGTACATCAGTTTTTTGAGACACCACATAGTGAGTTCAGACCCACCCATAACGTAGCCACATACTTTTTAATTTTCGTTTTGCTGGAAATCGCCATTGTTGGAAGAAACCATGCCTGATTCAGTCATTGTGGAGAGAGCAGCATCTGTCGTCTCTGAAATTGAGGATGTTGACTGGGAAGAGGAGAGACTAGAGAGCTACACCAAGGCCCAGCTGAAGGGCTTCTGTAAAATGTTCAAAGTCCCCACTGTTGAATGTAAGCTCAAGGCAGATCTACTCAAGGCGCTGAAGGCCTGGATTGAGTCAAGGGCACCTGGAGATGTGGTAGTTGTTGAACCAGCAGAAAGCGTCCGGAGTTTTGGAAGAGGCCTGTCGCCAGGAGAATTGGCAGACAGGAAAGAAACCAGGATGCATGAAATGGAGATGGCAAAACTTAAATTGAGTGGGCAACTGGAGCTAGAAAGCAAAAAGCTGGCTCTGGAAGAGAGAAGAATCCAAATGGAGCATGAAATGAAGTTGAGGGAATTGGATCTGAAAGCTAAAGGTTTTGAGTCCACTCCCTCTGGTGGCAGCACACCGTCAGTGCAGGCAGAATCAAGGGTGTACATACCCAAGGATGTGGTTAAGGAATTTTTTAAGAATGATGACATAGGGCAGTGGTTCAAGGCCTATGAGGTAGTCATGTCTTCCCACCGGGTCCCTGAGAAAGATTGGGGAGCGGGGTTGTGGGGACGGTTCCTTAGTGAGGGGCGGGACACACTGCTAGACTTACCTTCAGATGTTTATAATTCTTATCCCCATATGAAGGCAGCATTGATGTCTAGGTATGGGTTGACCCCTGAGTTGTATAGACAAAGGTTCAGGGGTTGCACTAAGATTCCTAACAGTACGTATGTGGAGTATGTAACTTTTTTTTGCAGAGCACTGGATGGTTGGGTGAAGGGTAGCAAGGTTGATGATTTTCAAGGGCTTCTTGATTTAATGGCTTGGGAGCACTTGTCCAGTAATTGTTTTCCTGAGCTACGCCAACACCTGATTGATAGTAAGCTGACTAACCCTAGGAAGCTTGCTGAGGAGGCGGACCGCTGGATCAGTACCAGGGTCCACAAGGGTCACGTGGGAGATTCCGCCAAAGGTGGGCAGGGTCCCCAGCAGAAGAGTGGGGGGACAGGGGTAACCAGAGGGAGTTCCCAAAAAGGCCCCAAAGTAATCCCCAAGGGAACCAAGGGAAAGGTTCTCAGCCTCCCCCACCCCAGAAACCGACCGGGGCCCGACAGGTCCACCTGTTCAGAAGGGGCCCATCAAATGTTACAAGTGTGGTAACATAGTGCATTATGCCTCTGATTTAAAATGTCCTTTGTTTGGTAAACCAGCACCCGCTGGTGCTCCACCCCGGCAGGTGACTAGTGTAGCCTTGGGGGCGGAGATGGGTGTCCAAGGTGGGTGGGGTCCCACAGAGATGTCCCTTGTCTCATTAGGAGACTGTGAAGTGGTCCCCCAAACCCAGCTGCCTGATAACACTAAGAAGTACAGGCAGTGGGTGACCATAAATGGCCATAGAGTGGAAGCTCTGAGAGATACAGGATCCAGTGTGACAGCTGTCAAGTGTCACCTGGTGTCTCAAGAGCAGGTTGTCCCAGGAGCATTCTATCCAGTTGTTGCCGTTGACAACACAGAGAGTCACTGCAAGGTGGCTCAGGTTCCCTTTGAGTGGGGGGGGGGGTCTCTGGTACTCTTCAGGTAGCTGTGAGGCCCGCCATGCCTGTAGACTCTCTGTTAGGGAACGATTTGGAGAGCTCACCTTGGGCTAAGGTGGAGCGGAGTGCTCACCTGGAGATGTTGTTTATGCCGGATTGGGCGTGTGTCACCACACGGTTCATGGCAGCGAGTAGAGGTGCTCGAAAGGTCCTGAAGCCTGAGAGGGAGGCCCAGGGACCGGCTTTAGAGGGAAGGAGCAGGAGGCACGGGAAACCGGCCCCTGAAGTTCCCATGGTCCATGAGGAAGCAGACCTTGAGGGGCATGCCCTGTAGCCTACAGGGGAACAGATAGCTGAACTGGGGGACCTGCCTGAGCTGACCCATTGGCAGCAGGAAGGAGGCTCCTCCAGGGAGGACTTTTGTAAGGCGCAGAAAGAATGCCCTTCTCTCATGGGTATGCGGCAGCAGGCTGCAGACCAGGCCGCAGGTGATCAGTCTGGGTCACATTTCATTTACTGGGAGAACGACCTCCTGTATACAGAACCTAAGGTTGCTGAGCCTGGGTCAGCCCGTGCGCTGGTGGTACCCCAGGACTTCAGAGCCTTCCTACTGGGGCTGGCTCACGATGTGCCATTAGCAGGGCATTTGGGGCAGGACAAGACCTTTGAAAGGCTTGTCACCCACCTTTATTGGCCTCAAATGCGCAGGAGTTCAGAAACTCACTGCAGGACATGCCAGACTTGCCAGGCAAGTGGGAAGAGTGGATGGAAGCAGAAGGCTCCACTCCAACCATTCCCTGTGGTCGGTACCCCATTCCATCGAGTGGGGATTGACATTGTAGGGCCACTGGACCCCAGGACAGCGATGGGCAATAGGTTCATCCTTGTCCTGGTGGACCATGCCACCCGGTACCCGGAAGCCATCCCTCTGAGGACAGTGATGGCCCCCGTGGTGGGACGTGCACTTGATGGGAATTTTCTCCAGAGTGGGATTCCCTCTAGAGGTGGTGTCTGACCGGGGTACCAATATCATGTCCAAATACATGAAATCTCTTTGGCAAGAGTGTGGTGTAACCTACAAGTTCACCACACCTTACCACCCCCAAGGAAACGGGTTGGTTGAGAGATTCAACCGAACCCTCAAAGGTATGATAATGGGCCTAGAAGGACCCATGAGGTGTAAGTGGGACGTCCTCTTACCATGCCTTCTCTTTGCTTACCGTGAGGTGCCGCAGAAGTCTCTAGGGTTCAGCCCCTTTGAGCTCTTGTACAGCCACCCAGTGCGAGGACCTCTAAGTCTGGTCTAAGAAGGCTGGGAGCAATCTCCCAGGAAACCTCCCCAGAATGTATACAGTTACATGCTGGCCTTCAGGAACCAGACTAGGCGATTCAGGCAACTTGCTGAAGCAAATCTGGAAGCCAGCCAGGAGGAGATGAAGCGGTGGTACGACCAGAATGCCACTCTGGTAGAGCTTCAGCCTGGACAAAAGGTATGGGCCTTGGCCCCCGTGGAGCCCTGTCCGCTCCAGGATAAGTGGACCGGTCCCTTTGAGGTGGTGGAGTGCAAGATTCCTGTTACCTAAGTGGTGGACCTAAAGTCTCCTAGTAACCCCTTAAGGGTCCTACATGTCAACCGCCTCAAGCCCCACTTGGAGAGGTCCCAAGTGGGCATGCTCTTGGCAACAGATGCTGGGATAGAAGAGGAGACCGAGCCTCTTCCTGACCTCCTGTCAGCCCAGGAGCAAGATGGGTCAGTGGATGGTGTCATCCTCTCTTCCGCCCTGACCCCTGAGCAACAGAATGATTGTCGCCAGCTGCTGGGACAATTTTCTGATCTGTTTTCCCTGGTTCCCGGTGTCACTGAGTGGTGCGTCCACGATGTGGACACCGGGGATAGTACACCTGTGAGGCACAAGGCCTACAGAGTGACTGACAGGGTGAGGGCATGCATCAAGGAGAAGGTCTCCAAGATGTTTGCACTCGGGGTAATTGAGTCCTCAAGCAGTCCTTGGGCCAGCCCAGTGGTCTTGGTCCCAAAGGCTGCAGCGCCAGGAGCCACACCCGAACTTCGGTTCTGTGTGAACTACAGAGGACTCAATTCGGTCACCAGGACTGACGCCCACCCCATCCCCAGAGCTGATGAGCTCATAGATCGGCTTGGGGCTGCCAACTACCTCAGCACGTTTGATTTAACGTCTGGGTACTGGCAGATCGCCTTGACCGATGGGGCCAAAGAGAGGTCAGCATTTTCCACCCCAGATGGGCACTACCAGTTCCGGGTTATGCCCTTTGGGATGAAGAATGCCCCTGCCCCCTTCCAGAGGTTGGTCAACTAGGTGTTGGCTGGACTGGACTCGTTCAGTGCTGCCTACCTGGATGACATCGCAGTGTTCAGCTCCACTTGGGAAGAACACCTGCGCCACCTCTGGGAAGTGTTGATGGCACTGCGCAAGGCAGGCCTCACGATCAAGGCGAGTAAGTGCCAGATCGGGCAGGGTTCCGTGGTGTACTTGGGGCACCAGGTTGGGAGCGGCCAGGTGGTGCCCCTTCAACCCAAGATAGAAACCATCCTGAATTGGGAGTCGCCCAAAACCCAGACAGAGGTGAGGGCCTTCCTAGGTCTCACCGGGTACTACAGGAGGTTTGTCAAGGGGTATGGCAACATTGTTGCCCCCTTGACAGCGATGACTTCTAGGAAGCAGCCCAGGAAAGTGATTTGGACTGACACCTGTCAGAAAGCTTTTGAGGCCCTGAAAGCTGCTATGTGCACGGCGCCCGTGCTCTTGGCTCCCAACTTCTCCAAAGAGTTTATCGTTCAGACAGACGCTTCAGAGCATGGTGTGGGGGCTGTTCTTTCACAGATTAATGAAGAGGGCCTAGATCAACCTGTAGCCTTTCTTAGCAGGAGGTTACTTCCACGGGAACAGAGATGGAGTGCTATTGAGCGTGAGGCATTTGCTGTGGTCTGGGCACTGAAGAAGCTAAGACCATACCTGTTTGGGTCTCACTTCCGGGTTTAGACAGACCACAGGCCCCTCAGATGGTTGATGCATATGAGGGGTGAGAATCCAAAGCTGTTGAGGTGGTCCATTTCCCTACAGGGTATGGATTTCACGGTGGAACATCGCCCTGGTACAGATCACGCCAATGCTGACGGTCTGTCCAGAATTTTCCGCCTTAGTGATGAGGAACTCCCTGGGGTAGGGTAGTTCTCCCCACTTTTCAGATGGAGGAGACACGTGTTAGACCTGGCACCTTGGCGTTAGTCTCCCTTCCACTTTTTGTCACTGTGCCTCATGTGTTTTTATGGTGTTGGCCGCTCAGAGCGCTGTGCCACTGCCAACCAGTGCCACAGTGCAAGGGCTCCCTATGTAAATTGTATATGTTGGTTGGATTCCATGATTGGCTTATTTGGTTTACTTTCAAACCCCAGTAAAGTGCACCAGGAGTGCCAGGGCATGTAAATACAAATGCCGCTTGTGGGCTCGCTTCTATTGGTTAGGGGTATACCCATCAATAACCCTCCTATTACCTGGGTATCTGAAACACAATTTGGAAAAAATTGGTATGGAGGAAAAAATAGAGAAATATTTTTAAACAAGGATACCTTTAATTATCCTGTCATATGTGTATATATTCACATTTTCTTATTTAGCCATTTTATCATTGAGCATATAAAAAGAACATATATTTACAAATAACACCTCTAAAACAAAAACAAACTAAGGCTACTGTCCACCCAGAAATATTTCCTATTGTGGAGCCACCTTTAAATAGTATGGACTACCCAGAAGGTTCATACATTGCGTATAGGAACATCACTTTCCAAATAATTCAAAAGAAGCAATGTGAGACTGTTACATCCACAAACAGTTCAATTAATTTGCAGTCCTTCTGTTAAAAAACTGTCGACGCGGTCGCGTTTCAGCCGATCTATTTCTTATGGCCTCTTCAGGACAAAAACAACAGCAGCATTATACATAAAGAAAAATAATAAACTCTAATAACATATACAGTACATGATGGCCAAACGATTGTCCTTGCCGGTATAAATACAGGTCTCGTTCCCTGTGAAGCATGCAGAAAGTTCCATCACCACAACAGAATCACCGAATCAGGAGTGACGTGAATCTCAAGAAAAATAAAAATTCAAATTCCCTAACTTCCGCAGGCATGTATGTACGCCCAATGTAACGGACAACTCATTCTACACCCGTGTGTTTGCTTCCCAAAAGTATATATATTAACGCATTTAATCTACAGGATCTCTCATTCTGCAATCGGAAAGGTTCAACACAAACCTTAGCTATTGTCCCTTACTCAGGACATCCCGCATGCAATCAACTCGCTAGTAGGCGATGGGGTATGGGAGGGTTTGAAGTCTGCCCCTAGCCCGACTGTAACTGGAGGAGAAGAAAAATGGGGTGGAGTGAACCTCTCTTTAACCGGTACAGTGCATTAATTCCAGCGAAGGACTACCTTATCACCCAAGGGATCGAAAAAATACCTGGCTTAGAAGTATTATCACTAAGCTAACGTCGTGTCCACTGTAGGGAATTCCATCCGCCGTGGTGTGCACGCTGCAATGAGGAAAAGCGCACAACTAAACACGCGGGGATAAATAAATAAAAAATCTGAACTAAATCTAAACGACCAACTTATCTTACCTTTTGGCTCTTCTCTTTTTCTCTCTACGGTCTAAGTACAGTCTCTCCAAGTTCGCTGTCCGACTTCGAATCGAGGTACACAGGAGTGTACACGGAGCCATATTTCAAACGATCGACAAAGACAAGGGACTACCGCATCCACCCACCATGGGGTGAAATGTGTCGGCCATTTTACAGTGGAGTGGGAGCACAGGCCCACTAGTTATATACATGACTTTCTTCCTAGTGAGGGACAACATTATTAGTCGATTTAAAGAAATTAAGGAAGAGAATGAAAGGTGAAAAATAATTATGTGCAGAAATAAATACAATTAATAAGAACAAAAGTGCTTAAAAATAACAACGGTCTTAACTAAAACGAAAGATTACTAGTTCGTAAAATTGCTAGTTCGTAAAGACGAGCCTAATCAAACTAAAACGAATCTACTCTAAATCAAGCCTAATAATTATGAATAATAAAAATAAAAATAAATAATAAAGAGGGCCACCACCATTACACCCCATATGTGCAGAAAACAGAGTTAGAGAACTTGTAGACATCGCGGCTCACATTCTGAACAGAACATATAATTATGAACAATTTACACAAATACCTATCTACACAGTGACTGCACATATCAGGTATTGGCTGACTGAATCGGATAACCCTGCCGGATCTTACATGAAAATCTTCATCTCTACCGGTCTTATTGTATCAAGGCCCATATTTCGTCCCTATCATTTAAACCATCAATAGCTGTGCGATACTTCTCAAACAACCGTGCTTCAAGGCGATTGAGGGTGTTCTGTAACAAAGCTTTATTCATGGGACGCATGACCGTTAAGACGGTCCACCTCAATTCGTCTTCCTCGTGTCACAGTTCCAGAAAGTGCTGGACCAGTGGGGCACCGAGGATTTTACACCGTATCCGTGATTTGTGTTGCTGAATTCGTAATTTAACTGCTTTGGTTGTTTGGCCAATATAAGTTTTTTTACATGGACACTCAATTGAGTAAATTGCATTCCTCGAGTTACAATTTGAGAAAGTCAGTTGCACATGTTTTTTATCTCCAATAGTTGTAAATTTGGAGTCATTTGTCTGAGGGCACACCACGCAGCTCTGACATCTGAAGTGTCCCTGTACTGGTGGCAACCCCATCATAGCTCTTACATCTTTAGGGGGTATTGGTCTAGACGCTTTAACTAGATGTTCCCTAAGGCTCTTTCCTTTCTGGAAAGCAAACAAAGGTGTGCCAAGGTCCAAGTGCTCAACCAACCGCCAGTTTCTCTGGATAATTTGTCTCACTTTGTTGGCTTTCGGGTTATATGTTAGCACACAAGTGAGCAAATCATTCTTGACCTTACTTTTTGGTACAAGTAGGGTTTCTCGGGGCGTAAACCACGCTCGTTTAAGGGAGTTCCTGACTAATTTCTTCGGATATCCCCTATTACAAAGCTTGGTCTTCAAGATGGCAGCATTGTCAAAAAAATCACTTTTATTTGAACAATTGCGACGAATTCTAAGGAATTGCCCATAAGGCAAATTGTCCTTAAGATGTCGGGGATGTCCTGAGCTGTAAGCCAATAGTGTGTTTCTATCGGTGGGTTTGGTAAATAAACTCACTTGTAGAACTCCTTCATTGTTTCTTATCCACACATCCAGGAAATTAACTTGGCTGTCACTTACATTTTTGGTAAATTTTAGATCTTGTGTCCGTGTATTCAGCCAATTGTGGAATGATTCCAGCTCTTCTACATGTCCATTCCACATCAAAAATATATCATCGATGAATCTGACCCATCTTCCGATGTGAGCAAAGTATGGGCCAGATTCATCGAAGATAAATTGGGTCTCAAAGTGATCCATAACCAAATTCGCTATCTCAGGGGCGAAGCTACAACCCATTGCTACGCCTTTTACTTGTAGGAACAGGTCTTCCTTAAAGTTCAAAAAATAATTTTTGAGACATATTTTGGCCAAGGAGATTAAAAAGTCAGTCGGAACTTGATGTGGTCTGGGTCTACTATTTAAAACCACCGTCATGATCAAGAGTGCCTCATCTTGGGGGATATTTGTGTAGAGACTTTCGATGTCGAAAGTAACCAAAAGACTTTGGTTACCGTCAAACATCGAACCCTCAACCTTAGCAATAAAGTCCATAGTGTCGCGCACATATGCTTTTGTTTCAGGGACAAATGGTTTTAAAAAATGATCAACATATTTAGCCAAAGGTTCCAGGATGGAACCACAGGCTGAAATAATCGGCCTCCCTGGTGGTTTAGTGGCATCTTTATGTATCTTAGGCAAGACATATAATGTGGGGACTTTTTGAGTTGTGATGTTCAAAAACTCGAATTCCTTTTTGCAAAGGAACCCATTTTCAAGTGCTGCATTGGTCAAGTGCAATATTTCTGCTTTCAGTCTCGCTGTGGGATTGTTTGCCAGAGGACGGTAATGTAATTGATTACTTAGTTGTCTGTTGATTTCCTCATCGTAATTTACCGCATCCCATAACACGATTCCTCCGCCTTTATCGGCGGGTTTTACAACCACAAGGGGATTATTGGCCAAATCAATAAGTGCCTTTTGTTCGTCTCTAGAGAAATTAGGTTTAAAGAAGGATCTTTTTGAGTGCAGACCATCTAGCTCGCTAAGTATTTGATTTTCAAACAAAAGGATTTGCTCAGGCATGGCTGCATTTTCAGGACAAAAAGTCGATTTATTTTTTAACAATCGTTTGGCCATCATGTACTGTATATGTTATTAGAGTTTATTATTTTTCTTTATGTAGAATGCTGCTGTTGTTTTTGTCCTGAAGAGGCCATAAGAAATAGATCGGCTGAAACGCGACCGCGTCGACAGTTTTTTAACAGAAGGACTGCAAATTAATTGAACTGTTTGTGGATGTAACAGTCTCACATTGCTTCTTTTGAATTATTTGGAAAGTGATGTTCCTATACGCAATGTATGAACCTTCTGGGTAGTCCATACTATTTAAAGGTGGCTCCACAATAGGAAATATTTCTGGGTGGACAGTAGCCTTAGTTTGTTTTTGTTTTAGAGGTGTTATTTGTAAATATATGTTCTTTTTATATGCTTAACGATAAAATGGCTAAATAAGAAAATGTGAATATATACACATATGACAGGATAATTAAAGTTATCCTTGTTTAAAAATATTTCTCTATTTTTTCCTCCTTACCAATTTTTTTCCCAATTGTGCTTGTGGGCTCGCAGCACTGGTTGTGCCACCCACAGAAGCGGCCAGGTAACAGGTGTCTAGGTCTGCCACTGCAGAACCTGCGTGCAGTCTGGTACTGACATGCTGACTGGGCAAGTGCACACACGTGCCAGTCCCTAAACCTTCCCTTAACTTCATATTAGTCACCCCTATGGCAGGCCCAAGGGCAGGGTGCATTGTAAGCATAAGGTAGGACAAGCCCTGATGTGTGTGGCATGTCCTAATAGTGAATTACAGCCATTTTCGTTTTTCACTATTGTAAGGCTACCCTGTTCTCATAGGCCAGAATGGGCTGTTAAGATTGTTACATCCTATGATCCTAACAGGCCCAGGGAACATGGTAGAAGATCGAGTTTAGTATGCCTGAACTCAGAATAATAAGGTACACCTTTTAGTAAGGTTTATTTTAATATTCCGCGTTTGCAAATGCCGCTTTTAGAAAGCTGGCCTTTGCTTGCCTAACCATTTCAGCCCGCCTCTGCATGATGTGTATCTGCTGTCTGGCTTGCGTGAGTGACAGGGCTGGGGAAACCCAGATGGGCAGGGCTAGGTAGCCTGGTGGTGAATAGGTAGATAGGTGGGAGGAGCGCACCTGGACTCTGAATAGGACTGTGCTCTGCCACCTCAATGCCGGCTCCGCCCCCTGTGGAGCGTCTGATGACTCTGCCCTGCTCCCTGAATGAAGAAGCCTGCATCGCGTAAACAAAGTGCTCCAGAACTGGACTGAACTAGGCAAGGACCCCCCTGGCCCGGGAGAACAAAAGAAATGTGGTATAAGTGTAGGAGCCCTGCTCCTAAGAAATCAGATCCTGCTACAAGACGAACCTCTGCCTGAGGAGAAGGAACCGGGAAAGCTGTAGGAGGAGTACTGTCCCTGACCTGGGGGATTGGCCTGCAGTGGTTGCCTTGCTGCTGAAGGAGAGGAGAAAGATTGCTGATAAACTTTGCTTCAACTTGTGCTGTTTAAGGTCTCCAAGGGCTTGTGCTGAGCTTGCCCCTGAACGAAGTCCCAGGACCAGTGGACTTCACCTCCTTTGAGAACCGCCGTTCTCCCCGTGAAGCTGACGCTGAGAGAAGTGTGCGCCTCCCAACCCGGCGCGTACTTTCGCAAGCCTGTGCCCCCCTGCCCGGCCCAAGCACCGTGACTAAGGCCCTCGAGCCGTAGCTCGCAACGCAAAGGAAGGACTTCGTGACACTTGATTTGCCTCTCTGCATCGTGCCACTATGCTGGCCCCCCTACCCTTGCTGAGGGCAGGCTGTGGCTCATAGAGTGGTTGGTACGTGGCTCCCCACCGGAGCGTGTTACCGGATTTGCATCACGCCGAGAACTAAGGCTCCGTCATCAAAGGTACGGCTCGAACACCGCAAC
Source organism: Triturus cristatus (assembly GCF_964204655.1). NCBI lineage: Eukaryota > Metazoa > Chordata > Amphibia > Caudata > Salamandridae > Triturus > Triturus cristatus. The sequence continues at coordinate 50,189 of NW_028187418.1, forward strand.
GAAGAGCCAGCGCACCGTACGTCTGCACCGTCCCCCTGAGCACCGCAACTGAGGCCCCCTTCACGGTTTAGGGCAGTGAGTGGTGTTCGGGCAGTGTAGGGGGTCGTGCAGGGGTGGTGTTTCACGGTTTAGGGCAGTGCAGTGGTGTTCAGGCAGTGTAGGGGGTCGTGGTGGGGGTGGTGTTTCAGGATTTAGGGAAGTGCAGTGGTGTTCGGGCAGTGTAGGGGGTCTTGCTGGGGGTGGTCTTTCAGGGTTTATGGCAGTGGTGTTCAGGCAGTGTAGGAAGTTGTGCTGGGGTGGTGTTTTAGAATTTAGGGCAGTGCAATGGTGTTCGGGCATTATAGGGGGTCTTGCTGGGGGTGGTGTTTCAGGGTTTAGGGCAGTGCAGTGGTGTTCTGGCAGTGTAGGGGGTCTTGCTGGAGGTGGTGTTTCAGGGTTTAGGGCAGTGCAGTGGTGTTCGGGCAGTGTAGGGGGTCGTGCTGGGGATGGTGTTTCAGGTTTTAGGGCAGTACAGTGGTGTTTGGGCAGTGTAGGGGGAAGTGCTGGGGTGTGGTGTTCCAGGGTTTAGGGCAGTGCAGTGGTGTTCGGGCAGTGTAGGGGGTTGTGTGAGGGAGGTGTTTCAGGGTTTAGGGCAGTGCAGTGGTGTTCGGGTAGTGTAGGGGGTCTTGCTGGGGGTGGTGTTTCAGGCTTTAGGGCAGTGCAGTGGTGTTCGGGTGGTGTAGGGGGTCTTGCTGGGGGTGGTGTTTCAGGGTTTAGGGCAGTGCAGTGGTGTTTGGGCAGTGTAGGGGGTCTTAATGGGGGTGGTGTTTCAG